>NC_046663.1:109901467-109924909 GCF_010883055.1 Belonocnema kinseyi
GATAAAGATTATTTTCTTTAACAATAATCCTTCATTGATTTTATATCTTTTGTATCATTTGGAAGGCCTTATATATTGGATACATATTGCTTTCCCAAATCAACTTTAAGATTGGGAACCCCCAATATAAAAAGAAAGTATAACATATTTTCGTTTTTTCGTTAAGAGAGAAAAGAATACTTGTAGTCTCGGACCCCCTTGAAAACGCGCCATTACATGCACGAAAAGCAGGTATAATGGGGTCGCTTCCAGCCCAGCGACGTTCACACATGTGAAAACTACACCTCGCAAGTGAGACTATGGAGAAAATAATATTCACATTTTAAAAACATTGCATCCCTGGACCCCACAGTCTCCCTTCTGTTACGCACGCTATTTTTTTATTTCTGACTTAAAACTGTTAGGAACACCAAACATATTTTATCTGCTTCACATACTAGTTTTCAAGGAGGGTAGGACAAAAAGTATCGTGTGTATATGTTTCAGACCGTTCAAAAATTAGGTCACGCTATTTTGAAAATTTTTCACGAACAACATATTTTAACAGACTTCACAGCCCAAAATTGCGTTTTCTACTAAATAGTTAAATGTTTAACAAGAAAAATTAATTTTCTACTAAAAAAGAAGACGTTGAATTTTAAAGTAAAATAATTATTCTTCAACAACAAAGAAGAAGACATTTTTAACAAAGAAGTTCACCTTTTAATGTTGCACATTAAACAAATAAAAAGTTTCTACCAAAAGAACTAAATTTTCAACTAAGAAAGGTTGCTCATTTAAAAAAAAAGTCAATCTATTTGTTGAATTTTTAAGCCAAGAGCGGCGAATTCTCTATTAAAAACGTTAAATTTGAACATGAAAATATGAACTTTCAGCCAAATAGTTTAATTTTCTACCAAAATAATAGAATATTTGATAAAAATGGAATAGTTGAATTTGGAGTTTATGAACATGATTTCCAACAACAGCAAAAATTCAAGCACAGGGAATAGAGTAAATCGAGAAACAACAGGGAGAGTTTATAAAAATAACATGGATATTTTTATAATTTAGAAATGCAAACAAGATACATCGTAGGAAAATATCCTTTAGAAATTATAGACATGGACGAAAACCGGTGCCCACAAATTTTCTTAAAAGAGAAACTACGAGGGATTTTGAATAAGAATCCTTTAAAATGGAGAAAAAAAGCGTTTAGACAGGTTGGAGACGGGGAACCCATAAATTGGATTTGGGAAGTACAGTCGACGCTATTTACCTTGGACCGTAGGGGAGTAATTTTTCTGGAAACGCGATGTTCCCCCACTCTCGAGTCTGATCTTGATGCGTGGTGCTTGATGCGAATTGTTTCGCTCGCTACCTACGTTGCCGCTCGCGAATCCGTGTTTACAAACAGTGAAAGTTCGATTTTAAAAATACATACTTTGAAAGTAATTATCTCACATTTGGTTCTAAAAAATTGTGAGCACATCATTCTCTCGCGGAATAAACTGAAAAATTGGTTAGTATAAACAAATTATTGATAAACCTTTGATTAAACTTGCCATACTTGAGATTATCTCATGTGACAAGAACATTGTCATGAGACATAAATATTATATGATTTCGAAATTCTTTTATAAGCGTCATTAACAAAGCATATAATGACTTTTTGCACTTTAAAATTGCCTTAAAAGACCTAAAACATTGACGGGAACGTAAATAGCGAGCGGAATAATTCTTGGATGCCGAGCCGTCGCGGTCGTGGTGGGGGAAAAGCTCGATCGAGAGTTAGGGGAAGCGGCAAGGTAAGTAGCGTCGACTGTACCAAAAAAGGTGGAAGAGAAAAAGAATGCAACAGGAGCTACAAGTATGAGAATAAACAAGGAAATAAAGTCTGATTGGGGAAAGTTAGACAGTACAACTTACTCTAAGGGATACACAAAGTAAAAAAGTAAATAGGAGCTCAAGAATATTGGGATAAGACAAATATGAGCAACTCATTTGAAGAGCAATGGGCAAAGAATCTATGCGGAAGCGTTACAAAGGGATAGGTCGACGTTAATTAACGAAATTTGCAGGGAAATCGAAGAATATCTGGTACACATTTTGAGATGTCCGAGCTTGCAGAGACAAGCAAACCCGAATTTAACTAAACATATTGATAATTATGTTGGGGATAGAAAAGAAATATCTTTAGAAAACTAAGTAGCTGAATAATTAGTGAGGTTGTCGAGCGCCATCTTCTGCAAATTGACAAAGATATTTGAAAAACACACAAAAGAGAAAGAAGAACAATATTGAAGTAAAAAACGTAAATCGGACGACTTAAATGTAATTTAGATTTGAGATTAAATGTAATTGGGGGGTCACCACATATTTTAAAAGCTTCTAAAATCAGACAGTGAAGAAATAAGTAATCTAATCATCTAATTAGTGAAATGTAAAGTCTGTATTTAGATGCGTCACTTGTAACGTGAAATCACTAGTTTTCATTTCATCAAGCATTTCAAAAAGTTGTTAATCAGATTTATATTTTCTGTGTGTGAAGTGAAATTCTACGTTAACATCCCCTTCCGCCCTACGCCACAGATAGTTACAAGCCCTGTTAACCACCCCCTGGTCGTGTGACACAGTTTTTGAACAGTCACTTTTTCATTTTGTCTGATATATTTATTTAAATACTAGATAAACAACTTTTCAGTATAAATGCATTATTTAGAGACAAACTCCACATCTAGAAACAACTAATTTTTTTGAAATATAAAAAAAGCAATTAGGTAAATATAAAGTTAAATAAATTAAAATAATAAAGGATTTTTAGACGTTGACATGTCATTTATTGTCATATAATTAATCTTTAATAACCGTTGCGGGATGTGGCAGCTGCCTCAATAGTTCGACCATGAGAGTAAAATATCCTTGGACAAAACATATATTAGCCAATGTCACGTCTCATCGTGGCAATTAATTATTAATTCAATCAAGTAAGGTATTGATTCCAAATAGCAAAGGCCAAAGAATATTGACATTTTATGTCTATATGTATGTAAGGCGTGCGTTATTTTCTCAAGCATGCAAGAAATTTTCAGAATGCTAACAAACTTCCTCTGTTTTACAAGCTTCTATTTGTTTCATATTTCAGTCTACTGATGATGTGAGGTACACGCTGTTTTACGAATGTTTGCCTCTCAATGAATGATTTTCAATAAATATCTGGAATCTGAAGGAGAATCGACTATAGGCGCAAATACCGTACCGTTCACCTTAGAGGGTCTTAAATCGTGAACGAGGAATCCTCTTACATTGAATCGCCTCTAGGTACAAATATCGTACCATCTATGAGCGAACCCGTGCTCCGATCAAAACAACTTTCGCCCTCCAAGGCTGAGAAGATTCCTGTCAGCCTCATCGCGGGTAATAGAAACGTACATCCATTGAACACAATACTATCCTCATTAATTAGGCACTGTGAAATATATTTATGGAATTTCCAACCATAAACCAATCCATAATTCAACTAAAAAGAGACTTCTTTTCCCATGAACTGGAAAAAAAGTTCACTTGATCCAATATAAGTACAATTGTAACAAAAAAGGCATCTACTCTTCACTAAAAGCAGACTTGAACCTATATTTAAACATAAACATAAAAAATTTTTTGTGCATTTTAATTTATTCGATATTTACTTGAATTCACAAATCTTTTATACACTACCAACCGAAACTATCTAGACGCCTATTTTTTGAGTTGTTCATAATGCTCTTTAATTTTTATAATATTATCATGTCATTTTTCCTCATAATCTCATAAAAGGTAATCAAACTTAGCATCTAAATTTAGCAGTTTCATTTCTAGCATTTAATTATTTTCCGAATTGTTAAAATAGTTTTAGAACTTTACCATGAATTCTGCTTTAAGGTCAAACTTGGTGCAAGAAATTTGCAAAGTTTGCGTAAACGTATAAACTAATAGGCACTTTAAAAATAATTATTTATCATATTTAAATAATCTTTAATCATTTGTTGAATGAAATCTTTATTTGAAATTTGGTGCCTTTTTTACATTAAATTTGACTCCAGCGTAGGACCTAGGAAAAAAAAATGGTTAAAATATTTGAATATTATCAAACTATTAGAGGGAATTCTATTTGAAATGGGCTGTTTGTGATACAAGTGCACCCAATAAAGGATTTTCGACTAGTTTAAAACTTGCAGAACAAGCTGGAAGCTCGTAGCATGACTGAGAAGAGCTGAAAATGTAAATGCTGGAATTACACGAGTAGCAATTGCCTATGCGCACGTACAACGCATGCAATTTTATGCAATAAGCGTCCGAGAAAATTATTTTACATGTTTTAAGCTTTATGGCTAAATTTGTAATCCTATGTAGTAGTTTTCAGCAAAATTTTTGTGTTCTTCTTTTAAACAATTTTTAAGAAGATTATTATTTTACGGAGGAGCAAAGTTTTTTATTTCTGAAGTGCGCATGTGCTTCTATTGCATCGATTTGCAAAACAGATGAGTTTTAAATTGCACATGCGCCAATATCATTCTCGCCAGGTCTGCCAAATAGAACTACGTCGCACAGCATTCAGAAGCTCAAAGATCATTACTTTCGAGATAGGTGTTTGCAAAAAAAGTATTGTATCAATAGCATTCTCTTTTAATTCACTAAGAATCATTGGCACGAAAGAAGAAAAAAGGTGTTGAATTTACTATATTTTCTGCAGAATTTACATAACTGTTTGCAGTTTAACAAATTATGGATATCTTCCACAGATTTGTAAACGTTTTCTTCCAAGATTAAATTTTGAAATTGTAACTTGCCAAAAAATTTCAGTGCATATTACCAGATATTACAGAAAATATACTTTCTTATTAATTAAATATTACTAATTAAAAACAAAAATATAATTTATCTGTTAAGGATAGTTATAATTTAAGTAATTTTCAAACAAAATTTCAAGCGTCACTAATTAAAATAGTGGACTGTGACTGAAATATCAGTTCTTTCAGTTACAATTAGTTCATTTTATCTAGTTTCTACAAGAATAATTCAGCTATAATTTTGAGTGATGATGATTATTTTTTACTAATTATGAGTATAACTTTACTTACTCTAATTGCGAATTTTATAATTTTAAAGAAGTAGACAAATTAACTGAAATGCCAGTGACGATTTCTAAAACTTCGGTAGCTTCTTCATGGTGTGAAATAAGTCAAAATAACTCCAAGATGTTTTGTAACTAGTCACTGCTTGTTTCGTGATTTTTAACTACTTTATAGTTTAATTTCGTCTGAATAAATTTTCAATAAGTGAAAATCCACTGGGAATGAATCAAGCGTTACTTATTTTTCACTGATTTTCCAATAAAAAGATGAGCAGAATTTGGAATACTCGTCACTAAAACTTGAAACTACAGTACAATTTTTACTGAAAAATCAGTATATAACTCAAATTACGCAGAATTTCCGCTCTCATAATTTACATCAATAAATCTTCACTGGAAATCAGTGAGATACTCCTGTCTATCTCAATCCGTGAAAACTTAATTGGAAGTTAGTAACTATTCATTTACTTACTGAAACTTTCTTCATTTTTTGTACAAATTAGTCAATTTGCACTCGCTGAAAGAACAGGAATTTGACTCATCTACCTACTTATTCTTATTCAGTAAATTTTCAATTACACAAATTTCAAAACTTGAATTTATTCTAATTTATAATGTAATATAATTTACTGAATAATCAGTGAAATTAACTAATTTATCGGTAAAAAACTATACTGATTGAATGCAGTTTCTCACTTCTTACTGATTCACATTTAGGGAGAGCAAAAGTTATACTACGCAAAATTAATTGAATTAAATAAACAATAATGATAAATCGAACAAGGTTTGAAATTTCAATTTCATTACTGGAGATTAAATTATTGATTTATATAATTTTAAAAACCCCGTTAAACAACCATCGCAGAGTCTCACTGGGAGCAACTTTCAACCAAAAATAGCACTGGCTCTGAGTAGAAGCGCGGTAACACCTATGGCCAAGTCCCACGACCGCGAGATGGGTGGCCTAAGGGCACGATGAAATCAAAATCAACAGGACAAACAATCCTCGTGTATTCTGAGCCTTAACATATCATCGGCACGCGGGTACGGCTTTAGGTTTACAGACCTGCAAAAATTTCTCACCTTCGAGAGCACCGATCACAAGGACAATCACTTGAACCGAATATTTTAGGTAAAATCATTGCAGCTCATTTTCAGGTCTTTATAACTCTTTTCCTTTTCCTTCGATAATGAATATAGTTCCTTTTTCGAAGTCTTGGCGAACGATATCAGGCCTCGAGTGTGTAATGGAGAAGATTTGATAATTCTCGTTTTGGACAATTGACTCTATCTCCCTCGGAAAGTTCGGCCGGGCAGAGTTACAGCCAATACCGTAAGAGCGACAAAGACGTTGATAAAGCACTCTCAAGGCCACATTATGTCTTTAGAGATACATCACGGATGCGTGAGTGGAACACCCAGATAATATGTGTCCTAGGTAGTAAACATCTGCATGACACGCTCTGCACCTATCGCTGGGAACCTCTTGACGTAAAATGCGGCCCCGAGAGGGGCCGCATTTGTCGTGAAGTTTTTAGCTGAAAATTTGAACCTCTGCTTTCGTTACTTATGCTTTTAGAAGTGAAGCATCTAGATTAAGTAGTGCACTTCCCTCACTTCTGGTGTTAAAGTTCAGGCAAAGGGTCTCGGCCGTCTACACCGCGGCTTTGTGAGGGAACGCTCTTTTTGCCAATCCTCTCATGTTTTCTGATTATTTCTAGGATAGGATCTCTTGTCACTGGCAACAATATAAGCGGTACTTACATTAGAGCAGTTCTATTAAGAAGACACTGAAAATTCAGAAGTCAGCGTCCGCATTAATGGCGTGAGGTGCATTCTGTCTTGTCCATTCAATCGTCTTATTCAGTTCATGCAAGCGTATTTTGGTCTTTTAATTCATCTTCGGTTTCAGCCTTTAATTTGAATCAGTCAAAACTCTCGCAACAAAATAAACTGAACAATTGATGGTCCAGAGGTCGGACTCTTTCAAGAAATCCTCATGAAGGGAGGTGTCCATTTCAGCCAGGTCTTGGGGCTTAGGAGGAACATAGATATTATTGTTCCTGTTTGTCCTGAAATCGCGATTATCTCTCAGGAGGTGACTGCTTTGAGCGGTTGGATTTTATGTTGCTACCTCCTTTTTGTCTGCGGTTTGTTCATACACTAGTTATGGATGCGCTCTGCATACATATCTCTTTTTCAAGAGGTAGATGACTTGATTTCGCAATGATTGATGCGAAATGTGCTGAATTTCTGGGTTTTTCTGGCACCAACATGCATACGCGCCATAAAGCATCAGTGAAGAGGAATAATGTTGGAATCGTATCAGCCTAGCAAGTCATCCTTAAGTTGATTTGTGTACTCAATGTGGGCGATTTACCGGTTTGTCCTCGTGTATCCATCTAAATTCTGTCAGCACCTCGAACTCAAGTGTGATTGGCACTTTTTGCCAACCCATTGTCGGGCTATTTGCGCGTTCTATCGTTTCGAACCGCATTTACAACTTTTGGGTGATTTTGTGATGTCTTTGTTGTTCCCACGGGCAGCTAGGGAAACGGTTTGTCCATTCTTGAAGGATCCCACATGCAAGGATAAGGCCACATACTCTGAGAGGTCACCCGGTGTGCTAGAATCACCATTTAAGACACCTTATCCATTTGCCAGTCAGCTTTCGACTCGGTTGTTACACCTTCGCTTGGGGGTTATTTCCTCAAAGACCACGGTGAACAATTTTCCATGATTGCTTCATTATTTTTGTAACTATATTTAGCAGAAATCCTTAGAACAAGGACCCTCTATCTGCAATCAGAGGACGCACTCGAGGGCTTTGTCATAGGCCATTCCTTGTCATAGGCCCTATAACTGAATTATATACTCGTATATGGGCATTTCCACGAAAGGTATCATTCTTCTGACATGGTAAGATTACAGGCAAACCTACACTTAAAATACATGTTATATTTCATAAAAGTTTACAGACAAACTCCCTGAAATAGTAACAAAAGCTTACAAGCATTACAGAAACCCTCATAAAAAGATATAACATAATATTTGAACAAAATGCAAAAAATATACCTGTGTAACCTTTCTCGCCAGCTGCACATTAAATGCTTTATATGCTCACAGCTTTTCTGCACAATGTTTAAAAATTCGGAGAAAAGTCATGTTCATGAGCATAAAGGCTCCTGAAATTTCATGGATTTGACATTTTACTCTGACTTCTAACTTGGTTAAAAAATCTCAAAGTCGTGTCACCGCTTTTACATTATGAATGTCCACTTCAACGTCTGTAGCTGGCCAACAGACACTATGTTAAGGAAAAAGATTTGCTTCTAAAATTATAGAAGTATCAGACATTTAAAAATTGAAAATTTTGAATTTGTCGAAAAAATTTGACTCAAAAGTTTCAGCGAAAATGTCCACAATGCCCTCTCCAACACCTACAACTGTAAAAATCACGCACATCAAGATTGTACTTAATTTTTGGCTAGTTTTGCTGTATTTCGGTGGCAAAAAAACGTTCCCACAAGGAACAATATGTACATTTTGTGAAAATCAAAGTCCAAATATTTATATAGATGCATTTTCTCCAAAAGTTACATGTGAACAAAAAAATTTTGTTCAAAGAAAGTGAAATAATACAAATAAGAGTTTTTACTGAGAAATGGCAAAAGCGTGATAGAAAAAGAAATATTGGCAATACAGATTAACTTTTACTTTCCTGTTATATTTCGCAAAACTTCGTTGTAAGAATAAAGAATAAGATATCATATATTATATCATAAATATATATACGAGGTGTGTTCAAAAAGTAAGATGTTGTGTGAAAAATGGAATTTTCTAAAAAAGTTATAACTGGGGATGAATCGTGGGTATATGGTTATGACGTCGAAACTAAAGCCCAATCGTGTCAGTGGAAGCATCCTGAGTCTCCAAGACCGAAAAAAGCACGTCAATTTCGGTCAAATGTGAAGGTTTTGCTCACTGTCTTCTTTGATTAACGTGGCGTAGTTCATCAGAAATTCTTACCACAAGGTCGTACGGTCAATAAGGAGTATTACCTTCAAGTTATGCGCCGTTTGCGAGAGGCGATACGCAAAAAACGTCCGGAACTTTGGAAAAACAATTCGTGGCTTTTGCATCACGATAATGCACCTGCATTATCTGATTTTCTGACCAAAAACAGCACCACAGTCGTGCCTCAGCCTCCATATTCACCGGATTTGGCCCCCAGTGACTTTTTTCTTTTCCCAAAACTGAAGAGACCCATGAAAGGACATCGATTTTCAACGATTGAGGAGATAAAAACCGCATCGCTGAAAGAACTCAAGGCTACACCACAAAATGATTATCAGAAGTGCTTCGATGATTCGAAAAAGCGTTGGCACTAGTGTATTATATCTGAGGGGGATTACTTTGAAGGGGACAACATAAATATTGAGGAATAAATGAATATTTTTTGAGAAAACCATAAAGTCACCTTATTTTTTGAACACACCTCGTATATGTCACTCATCTCACGGTCGTGGGACGTGGTCATGGGTGTGATTAACCGCATTTCTACTGGAAGCCGATGCCATTTTTTGGATGACGGTTGCTGTCAGTGGGACTCTGTGGTGGATGTTTAACCCTTTTTCATACATAAATTATATAAATACCTGTTCTTACTTTTATTCACAATTTGAGATACAGCATCAGTCTGACAAAATCATTTAATAAATAATATTCAGTATGCAATATCATATTGCATTACACTCACTTCACAGCTTCTCGCAAAAGAAGCAGATAACGGGATAACAGTTATGGCCATTTAGAAGTTCTCAGTAAATGATAGTCTCAATTTAATTCTCCGCTATAAGCACTTTTACCTATTGATCAAATACATATTTACACACATCCGGAAATCAAGCAGGTCTTCCGGCATTTATTACATCAATATTTCTTTATATAAGTATTATGACTCTGATGAGAAAAGGTACAATATTATTTATTTGCATCTTACGTCTCCCAAGATTAAAAACCTGCATTGTTTATAATAAATAATGGAAGATAGATAATCGATTCGTGGTTTTTATTACCCGCAGGCAATTGTTCGTCGATCCAAATAGCCTTTTTTTAGCTTTTCCTTTATAGAAGAAGACAAGAGTTAATAATGTAGAAAATAACTTAGTGTGATTTAGCGCACCGCCAATGTTATTATTAACATAATTTTATTTATCTTTTAAAATATTTTCATTAGTGCTGTCACTTCAGGAATACATTTACAGAAAATATTGTACACTTAATCCGAAGGTGAGTAAAAAACAATTGTCATCTTCGTAGGAAGGTGTGAATATATTTGTAATTCAATTCGTAATTTTGTAGTTGTTAACTCTTTCTCCATTGTGATATGCTTTCATCCACTTTTGCATCAAACTTTGACACCTTGGGATTTATTGTGTAGAAATTATTTATTTACTATGAAATAACTAACTGAAATATTTAGATTTCTGATTATCATTCAAAAGATAATCCATACTAGTCACTATATCTGATTTCAAAGCTTTGTATTTTTTTCGACTAGTTAGCGAACAATGGATCCTAAGAAGTATGACATCCGGGATAATTCAAGGTGATGTTTTGTTGTCCCTAAATCTCCCGATGGGCGATATTCATGAGTACATGTATTATTGGATTATGAAAGTTCTATTGATTGTCTCTTTCCTTGATATTTAAGCAACAATACGTTACTGATGAAACTCTGAAGCAAAATTGAGATTAACATATTATTTTCTACAATATTAAATTTTTAGCATTCTAGACTGGCATGCCAAATTTCTTTCAGAGATGTAAGTATTTAATTTCAATTATTTCGATTGAATTAACCGAATCTACTTGTTTCTATATTCAGTAACCATGAAGGCCTTCCTTCATTTTTCGCGCCTTGAACTTTAATAAAAACTTTCACGCAGATTACAATACATTAACTTCTGTTCTATACAATATTACAATCATAGTGATTAATAATAGAAAACATTTTAAAACTTTAGAAAGAAATTAGCCATTTTCGTACTGAATAATGGTCTCTAAAATATTCTTCTTGAGAGATATGATCAATTTAAATATTCCGACATCCAACTGATAAAACTGATGAGTCTTTGATAAAGTGAAAATAATTTCGTTTCGTAATGTTTCGAAAATAAATTATCATATCCGCTGGTTCTCACGTGCATGAGACACGGCGACTTTGATCCGAAATTTTTGGTCTTACTGCAGGGTACATTATTATTATGAAATTCAGCCTTGTAACTAGCGGTCGTTACTGCTGAAATCGTAACCATCACGCAATCACGAAAGATGCACCTTTAGATGTTTTCTTTCTTGCAGAATAAAGAGATAATCATTATACAATGGCGCGATATTGTTTACATTTTACCTTCTTTGAAACAAAGAACAAATCCAACCAATTCGTTAGTTTAATTACTAGTAATTAATTTAATAATTATTAATTGATAGGTTATACATTATTAATAAATTAATTACTATTTGATTAGTATTATAATTTAACTTTTAACTGATATAAGGTTACTTAGAATACATTTAATAATAGTTACAAATATGTAGGTACACACTGAATCCCAGCGTGTCAAATGTTGACCCAAAATTGGATGAAAGCGTTGCACAATGGAGAAACAATTGTTGGTGAAGATTGAACACTTTAGAATTTAATTTTCAATGTAAGTAAACTTTTTTCAGATTTTTAAAAATGTTCAAATTGAAGACCTGGAAACTAATTTATATGGATTTTTTAAGGCGAAAATTATATTCTAGAGAACAATGCAGAACAAAAATTAACATTTTGCTTTTGTTAGTTAGTTTTTCTAAATTGTAGCAAACAGAACCTTTCCCTCTAATTTTTTTGAAATGAATTATAATTCTTTATATGCAAAGTATATTAAATATAAATGAAGTTGCAATTAGCTTTTAAAGAATAGCTCTACCTTGATGTTAAATCGTCCAATAAAATAGCAGATTATTAAATGTTAAATGGTATCGAAAATACTTATATTTGACATCTAAATACCATTTGCCTAATTGCAAGTATTGTAAAATAAATATTAAGCTTTTAATTGAAAAATTGAATTTAAAATTATTACTTTAAAAGCATTTAGGATAGCCCCTGACATCATATAATTAGAAATATGTTTTTTAATGCACTTTAAACCAAAAATGAAAAGTTATCAAATTAGTTTTATTTTTCAAACTAAACCTTTTTCATACCTGCAAGATCGTTTATTTGAGCATTTCTCAAAATTACTGACTTATAGGAAATAATGAGGTATGCTGTCAGGCTTTGAATTAAATACCCTATAAATTATGATCGAAATGTAATAATCATGTGTGTATTTTTTAAGGTAAAGCTTACATTATCAGGGAACATATGTTAATACTTCAAACCACTTGTTAAATACGTCATCATTTTACATTTAATTAATTGATCATATAACTGCGACTTATTTAAAATATATAAACGTTGCAAAATAGAAATTTTATAATATAATAATTTTGAAAAGTGTGATGTGACAAAAAAAAATTACTCCAGACATTTTCAACGTTAATTTAAGTTTTCTATATAATCAAACTAAAGTATGTGGCAAACGCAGTTATAACCTCGTACTCCCTGCTGAAATACATTAGCTCGCCGCGTCGCAACATCATTCCCCATGTGTGACGACGCAAGATACATTTGATTTTAATATATTTAAATCGCTCATAGAAGCAAATCATAATACCAGAAGTTTAATCAAATACTTTACCTATTATAAACTAACTTTTACATTTTTTAATTATTTTCAAATATTCTCACAGACAAAAACGAAAGATAAAGTTTACATAGATTTCGGGCGAAAAATTCACCACAACAAAAATTAACCTTGCTGGATAAACTTTACATGAATCGAAGATAATTTCCAATTTTTAACCGTGCCTGGATAATCTTTCGCATCATAATCGCTCCATTTTTATTCGCGATGTAGCAAGAATTGCGATGCCAGCGCTATCTGTCGTCGTTTAACTTCATTAAATTGGAGAGAACTGGGGATTCCCATCTGTCAGTTGCTCTTTCCGCTTTTTACTAAATGTTATGAAATAAGTTCTAATGCCTCAACAATAATCTAATTGATTTCGGAGGAGACATATCTGTAAGAACAAATTATTTTATCGTATTTTCTGTTGATGATTCTACATGTGTTACCGAAATTTGCTCACTTCATCGTGACGCTGTGGACGAGATCAGAATTATTTTCCTAACCTCAGTGAAACTTTCACCGAAATGTGTTTAATTTTTAATCGTTTGCGAGTTTTAGCTGCAACAAATTCCAACTTTTCTTTTTTCTTAGTTGTTTTAAATCTGACGTCCCGATATATAGCTCGAATTCACTCATACTTTGCAGTTTTCCCATTGCTGCTCAGGATGCCGTAGCAGACGACAGCTTTTATTCCATCGTAGGATAAACTTTCGCCAAATAGCATGTAAACTTTATCAGCTGGAAGTTTTACATGCAACAAAATTTAACTTCAGTTTTTTCTGTGCTGTTAGTGCTTAATTTCTGCCAAAGAATTATTCATCGATTTTCCAACAAAACTGTTTTTTCATCATTACTCTTCTTAAGCGTGTTTTGAAACAGCAATGGCATCAAGTCAATATGTTTTTAAACCTAGGAAGCTATTTTATCTAAAAAACTAATAAAAAAATACGGCTGTTATTTGTATTTTTCATAACATTTTATTTTTCCGAAGACTGTAACAGAAATTTCAGCAACGGTAACTGCATGAAACTCCAGTGACATGTTGTTGCAGTGTAGTAATTTTCAATTACTGTAACTGAAAATTCTTAGAGGTTAAAAAATTTTTTTTGGTTCATTATTTTAATTTAAAATATGAGGTATATATTTGTCCTAAAAATATAAATAGAAAGAAAATATAACTGCAGTTAAAACTAGGGACCCTGTAGTAAGCGACGCGACACCAGGGCAGCTGACTGCGGATTGGTCGAGCGAGAAGAGAGAGACACTTCCGTTCCATATCAAGATACTATACCAAAATTTACTACAGCTTTGCGCTTCGGTATGCGAATAGTGCAATCATGTTTAATGAGTTTATTTAAGGACCGTGTCTTATGTTTAAAACATTTAAAATACTTATTTGTTCGTAAAATCTTCAAAGTTAAAGATTCAAGGTTAAATATTAATCTTATTTTGTTTGAAAATTTGGCCATTCAGTTTACAATTTCTATTTGTAGGTTGAAAATTAAACTATTTGGTTAACATTTAAACTATTCAGTTGTAAATGCAAATCTTTCATCAAAAAGTCAAATTTTTAACAAAACCGTTTACACTGAAAAGGAAAAAGTTTAATTTTCAATTTAAAAAAATTAACAAATTTGCAACCAAATAGTTACTTTTCCTTCCAAAAAAATAAGATTTTAACGAAATAGTTAAACTTTCAAATAAGTATATAAATTTTCAAATAAAATTTAAAAAATATGATTATTTTAAAACAACAGCAGCAGAATTGAACCAAAAAGTTCATTTCAAGAAATTTTTTTAATTTTCAACCAGAGATAAGTTTTAAACTAAAATAATGAATCTTCAAACAAAAAAATTTATTTTTAAAAGGTCATATAACCTTAAAACAATTAGAGGAATGTTCAAGAAAAAGATTAGTTTTCAACCAAGGAAAGAAAGAATTTTCAACTAAAATGATGAATATTCAACTCAAAAAAGATCCATTTTTACTCAACTAGTTTAACATTTAACCAAGTAGTTGAATGCAAACAAAAAAGTCAAATTTTAAACAAAATAGTTGAGTCCTCAACAAAGAAGCTTTAACAAAAGATAATTCACAACTACCAAATTACAGTTGTGATGTATAATTGTATATATGCATATATTATCGAGCGCAAAGCTCTAGAACGAACAAAGAAAAATGTATATAAAATTGTTGAATTTTCAACCAAAAGGGATACATTTTTATTGTGTTCATGTTCACTAAGAAAATCTTGTTCCTACCCAAAGAAACGAGCTTTTAACCAAGAAACAATTTTAGTCAAGACAAAAAAAAATCAACTAAATTGTTGAACATTTTTAACAACAAATTTTAAAAAAATGTTCCCTTATAGTTTAAAAATCAAGTAATTGGTTGAAAATTCGTCTTTTTTGTTCAACATTAATCTCATTGGTTGAAAATTAATCTTTTGAACATACAATTTTTTTATAACGAAAAAATAATTCTCTTAAAATTTAATCTAAAAACCACATAAATCCTTTCCTGATCTATTCAGCAATTTGAAGTGCAGAATCTGCCTAATGTTAAATGTATTCGATCTCCTTTGAAATAATTTTTATAACATTGTTTTTTTGGTGAAAATTAATTTTTTAACAGAAAACTTAACTATGACATTTTTGGTAGAAAATTAAATTTTTTAATTAAAGTGTGATCTTTTTTAGTTGAAAATCTAACTAATTGTTTAAAAATTTATGGATTTTCTAAGAAATTCGCATTTGTTAGTAGAAAATCAATCTTCTTGTTTGAAAATTCACCTTGCTGATTGAGGATTCAACAATTTTTGGACAATTCTTATTTTTTCAGAATAAGTTTATTGAAATGAAAATTTAACATTCCATTTTTGGCTAAAAATTTATTTATATTTTTAATTACAATCTGTTCTGGTATTGAACTCAGATATTTTTTTAATTACACTTCTTTAAATTGAAAATTAAGTTCATAATTGAAGCTTTATCTTTTTCGGTTTAAAACGAACCTTTTTGATTAAAAATTCAACTATTTTTTTCAAATTTCTATGTATTTTTTTAAAAATTAATTTCTATATTGGTAAAATCTACTTATATTACTTTTGTTCAAAAACGATATTTTTAAGTTAAAAATCATATATTTTTTTGAAACTTTCTAGATTTTGTAGAAAATTCTTAATTTTTGGTAGAAAAGTAATATTCTTGGGTGAAATTAATAGTTTTCATCAAGGATTCAGTTATTTAAAAAAATTCCTTTTCTGATTGTGAAAACTCAATTTCTTTAAAAGAAATTTCGATTCTACTATTTTTGTTGAAAATTGATATTTTAAATTGAAAATTGACCTTTTTTACTAAATAATTCATTTTTTTAATTTTTCTGTTTTTGTAAAAAATTAATCCTTTTGTTTTAAAATCGATCTCTTTTCGTTAAAAATTGAACTATTTGGAAACAAATTCATCTATTTTCATACAGTATTTGGGAATTCAGAATTTTGTTGAAAATTCGTCATTCTTGGTAGAAAAATAAACTTCCTAATTGAAATTTCATCTTTTTTTCTAGGATTCTATTATTTTGTTAAAAATTCGTTTTTTCGTAAAAAATTTATTTATTTAAGAGAAAATTCGATTATACCATTTTTGATAGTATTTATTCTAAATGAATTCTTGTTATAAAATTTCTAAGCTTAAAATGTTTCTGTTAATACATTAATTATGTATGTTATTAAGTACCTTACGATATTAAAATAATGATTACAGTTTTAGGAGCATTTTCCTTTGGCGCTAATATTCGTATATTGTTTACTTCACATAATCACGTAGCTACATTTTTTTCTTTTTACAGCTTTTCCTACTGCGTGAGTTACACAGCGGGTTATTAATTTATTTACAGTGCGAATTTCTATTACTTTTCCCTTTTATTTAATAACTTCTTCTACTAATCTTGTGGATTCACGCTGCATACTTTACATTGTTCAAATTTTCATTATTACGTGTTTTTCGTGTGTATGGTATTTTAATACTGTTTTCTTTTTAATTCAATTTTTTTATTTCATAAATATTACTATTGTCTATTTTTTTAACTTCCAAACTATTAATTACTTTAATTTTCCCAATCCGATTGAATACACAATTCAGGTATATTATTTATTAGTGTTTGAATACCTCGCGCCTTGTACCGCTGGCTCCAACTTCCGTTCCATTTTCCCCCACCACATGGCCTCATGGTGCGTCCCTTACTACAGGGTCCCTAGTTAAAACTAACCACTTCTCATGTATCTATGCTATATGTACACTCATTGTATTAAATATGTAAACAAAGCCCATCATTTATGAGAAGAATTTTTTACAGTTAATATATTGAGTATATTATATAACATAGTTATTTACATATAAACTTCGTTCGTATATAATCTTACTTAAATTTTATTTTTAAGACAACTGTATACTGCAAATTTATATTAAAATTAATGAACCAAACAATAATGTCTATATACATAACATGTTGAGAGAACTTTACCTACAACATTTATACAAAATGTTATTTTACTTATTACAAATAATATTTGTGTTTAATTTCTTCGCAAAAAATTGAATTTTCAACCAGAAAATATGAATTTGCAGCAAACAAATTGATTTGTAGCAAAATGTCTAAATCTTCAAACAAAGAAATTAATGTTCAACTAAAATACGAATTCAACCTGAAAAAATGAATTCTTAAAAAAGTGGTTCACCCAAAATTTTCACAAAAAAATTTGTATCCTCAAACGGAGAAAAGATTATCTTTCATGCAAACAGGAGCATTTTTATCCAAGAAAGTCGACATTTCTACTAAAACGGATGAATTTTTAAATCAAAAATACAAATTTAAAAAATTTGAATTTTCATCCGAAAAAGACTTTATTTTGATATTTTAACATCAAAATATAAGATTATAACAAGAAGTAAATCTTCCACGAAAATTATACTTCAATTTTTGTCCCAAAAATACGATGTTTCAACGAAAGATTTGAAATTTTAATAAAAAAGGTCAACTTTTTGAAGAAAAAAATAGTTTAATTTGTATAAAAACATTTGCATTTTTATCCAGGAAAGGTCTCATATCTGCTAAAATAAATAGATTCTTAAATCAAAGACGAATAATAAAAATATAGATGAATTTTTAGCCAAAAAATTTCAGTTTTACTTGTCGGCATAAAAATATTAGTTTTAAAGGAGAAAAAAATTGTCAATGAGAATAGTTGCATTTTCTACCCAAAAATATGAATTTTTAACAGAGAAGAAAAAAGACTTCAATACAAAATTCTTGAATTTTAAACCAAACCTTTACATTTTTATCGAAGAAAGATGCAATTTACAGTAAAATAGATGACTTTTTGTAATATAAAGAGAAATTTTCAAAAAATAGTTAAATTTTCAACCAAAAAAAGATTTTGTTTGACTTTTTAGCATTTAAATGTGAGATTTAAAAAACAAGTTTATTTTCTATGAAACTAGTTGAATTTTTAACACAAAAATTCTATTTCCAACCAGAAAGGATGTCTTTTCAACAAAATTGATGAATTTTCAAACAAGTAATAAAATTTATAGGTAAAAAGGTAATATTTTGAAGAAAGCCACTGCAAGCAAATAAATATAAATACAAGGCAAACAAATCAAAAACAAGAATGTTATACCATGTGGTTACCGCAAAACTTTATTTTGAATTTTCTCTAATTTCCCACTGACCAATTTTTCATTTTCCCTGACCATATTAATATTCAAACAGTAAAATCGTAAACTTGTATAATTTTGAACCTAAAATGTTGTATGAACGAAATAAACTAATTTCAAATTAAAATTGAAAAAACCTTCAAATTTATTTTACTTGACAGTTTCCCTAACCAATAAAATTCCCGGACTTTAAAAAAAAATTATTATAAACCAGGTTCGTTTTTACTCACCAAGTTTTTCATCGTGTGATGTTCCGACCATTTTTGTACCAGAATAAACTGCCCCCTTTAGGTAAAGAATCAAAACAAAATCTTTCCAATATGCCGATTACCACTAATACCATATAATACTGAACCTTCATGCTTCGTCTGCTAGCCGCACGCGCTGAAGAAGCGTGGAGTACGCATGCAACTGCGCATTTCTTTACGTCATGATAACTTATATTTCTGTTACCATTTAGGAATTTTAGGAAAATATATGTAAATTTCAGAAACTGCTTCTAAAGTTAAATAAAAATTTATTAAATTTACTATAAAAGTTACGGAATTTCATTTTCAGCAACCTAATTTCGTAAATTTCAGTTACTTTAGTATCTTAAATGTGTCGGAATTTTCCGAATATTTCTAACAGTGTAAGGTATTAAAATAAAAGACTGCGTCTAGTCATCAAGAACAAATTGTGGAGCTGGAATGGAACCAACTTACGAAATATATTTAACAAATTATCCTAACTTTTAGGACGACGGGACACAGCGAAAATCGTAAATTGATCAGTCCCCAATTTTGGAATATGATATAAAACATATACACTGAAAAAAATGAATTGCTGGTACAATTATATTGCGCTTTAGATCAACCATCGATATGTCTATACCAGCCATACAGATTGCTGATCTAACCCGCAATATAACTGTATCAGCAATTCATTTCTTTCAGTGTAATAGAACATGTCTGATAACTTTGAATTCTTTTGAAAGGACACTAGTACTTTAATTTTGGTTATGTAAGTGTCAGAACTAATTTAATTAAAAAATTTAATCATATATTTCTAAACGCAAACAAAGTTTAGAATATTTTTTATATTGTAATAAATCGAAATAAGTATCGCAATGAAAGGAAGGGAGTAACTGGAAAGAATTATTATAAAAGCTCAGTGGACATGGAGACCTTTAAAAGAGACTGCTCGTTAGCTTGCGTTTGAAAGTGCTGCCACTTTGCCAATAACAAGCTATCGAGAAGGTCATCCTTTGCAGCTTGTCGTTTCTTCCCTTTTAAGTCAAATCTAGACAATTTTGAAAAAGCTGATTAAGAGATAATTCACCATTTTAAATTTAACATTTGTGAAGGATATATATTTTTTTTTCATGGAATGTAGCTGCTTTAACCTCATTTATGTGAATTAAAGTTTATGTAAATGAATATTCTAGTATATTCCATAGAGAACTTATTATTTCTATTGTTTTTGAACAGAGTTCAAGTGAACTCGGGGTTAATTGACGTTATTAAAATGAATTTCAGAAGTTTAGGTTAAATTTAATTTAATGTTCTGACGCTTGGAAGTCAATATGATATTCCTATGTATTTTTTCCCGCCGAAACCGAATATTGATAACATACACTTATCAATAAAATCTCTCTTTTTCGCCTGGGTGCGTAATATATTATTATTTTTATCAGACAACCTAATATATAGTTGACAAGGATATGAAATATCTATCCTTTTCTATCATTGTCTATATCTTAACTTAAATAAAAAAAATCGAAACTAGTATGTTCTTCTAGGAATAACTTTATTAAATAAAATCCAAGTGTGGGCAATTATACAGGATTTTATTTTTTTAAGCGGGAATTTTTTAATATATCATACATGGAACAGGATGGAAATGTTGAAGCAATTCAGAGAGATTAGACATAAGCTTTATATTTAATAATATATAATAATAATTATTTTTAGTAGAGGTGTACAGACGTTTATTCGATTTTTTAATTCTAATTTAGACATATAGAAACATGTAGAAAACATTAGAAACCCAGTGGGCACACAATTTGGCGACGTCTTTACGACATCGTTACGACATCTTTACGACAATCTTACGACATCCTGTGTCCATGTCGTCAAGGTGTCTTTACGATATCGTAAACAAGTCGTATGATCTGACGATGTCTTTATGATATCGCAAAGACAGCGAAACGACATAGACATAGGATGTCGTCAAGATGTCGTAAAGATGTCATAACGATGTCGTAAAGATGTCGTAAAGATGTCGCCAAATTTTGTGCCCACTGGGAAAGTTTATTTATTTTTAATGAAATGACAGAAAACAGAGTTAAACTGTTAAAAGAAGATTTTTAATCGTATGGTAATTTTTGAAAAGCCTGCGAGTATTGTATTATTAGTCGACATCAGAATTTCGTATCTGTTGTCTGATTGCTTCCATACGAAGGCAATTTTTAAATAATTCGAGAATTGTTAATTTTTTGACAACCTAATGAATTTGTCTATCGGGCAAGTGAACGTGCACCTTATTTTAATCAGATTTAGGACCTTAAAGTTCAATGTTACAATAGAATTGTTAACCAGAGAGCTTCATTTTGTTTGAATGCAGCATAAGGCCTTTTTCTAACGATTGCTATATTGTTTGAAGGCTATAGTATTTACTCTTTATGTTAGAAGGCACGCTTCTAGTCTTATATAGTTTTATAGTAAATCTAGAAGTAAAGGGAAAGGGACCATAGCGAATATCAAATAGAACGGATCACGATATATTCCCTCTTCTCAAGAGCCTAGCTCCATAATCAGCAATAAGTGAAATATTCAACCATATTTCACCAAGACGTTCCCCATTAATATCAAATACACCTATGGAAAGTCTCCTGCATTCAAAGACTATCTACAGTGACATTTTAATGGAGTTTTGTTTCGATATTGGATAATTATGAGTTTTATTAACTTATTTAATTCAGAATTATACCATTGTGTTGATACAATGAGTTTCTTCAATGCAATTACAAAAAAATACTGAGGTTTCCACTAGAACCCATTTTTGGTTCAAAAGGAGCTACAACAAAAATGAACTCTACTTGCTGAAAAGGAACCCAAAACAATCAATAACTCTCTAAATCTGAATTAGTGAAATTTCACTATTTGATAGTGAAATTTCACTAATTGAATGAGCTAGAAGTAGGTCACTATGAAATAGTGAAAACCTACTAATTCAATTAGTGAAAATATTTTACTAAATCAATTAGTTAAATTTCACTAAGCAAATAGTGGTTTTGAGAGGTAAAGTATCTACTATTAAATAGTGGAAAATAACTAATTAAGTAGTCAAAATCACCAATTATACAGTGAAATAAAATATTTGCTGGAGTCAACCAATAACGCCAACAGTAAACAAAATTACAACACAAGTTATAGAAGTAAGCTAGAATGTATATTAAAAAATTAAATTAATTTATGTTGATACTGTACTTACTAAAGAAAAGTTTCAATTCAGCTTTCCATGTATTTCTATAAAAATGAATGGAAAGCTGAATTTCATAACCTCAAAACGAACACAGCGCTCATGTTCTATAGCAAATGTTTTCGTCTCGATATACATACCGCCACATAATGAGGATACTATTCACTGGGAAAGTACACGAAAGTATAATAAACTGGAAAATAATACTAACCTTTGTTTTTAAATTTGTAATGCTCGTAGAAAGAAAAAGGATGCAAGCTGACAAATGTAAACAAAGCAAACGATGCAAAGGAGACGTGAGCGCGGGTCGGCGCGAGTCCACCATTAGCTGCGATCACGTGATCGCGGCTTCAATCTCGACTTGACTAATTAAATAGTGAATTAAACTACTAATGATAGTGAAATAATATTCATCAATTAGAAATAGTGAAATTATCACTATTTTTACAGTAGAAGACCACTAATTCAATAGTGAAAAGCCCAAAAATCACTGTTTCAGCAGTGAATCATTCAATCACTAATTCAATTAGTGAAATTTTCACTATTTCAAATTTAGAGAGAACCTCTTAATGATACCTTAGTTAATGTTCTAAAGGATTCCAATTGTAATTGAGCTTATTCATAAAGAACCTAGTTTTCCCTTTTCCCCATTTGACATTTTTTAAATTAATAACATCATTTTTACTTTAAAGCACACATGTAATCGAACTCTGATCGACATAACTTAATTAAGATAATTATATTACAAAATATTACCATAATCAACACATAAAACGAAATATCCTTTTACGCGTAAATTTGTATGTGTAAATTATAATATTATTATATTATTATACTATTATTAAGATTATATCATTACATTATCAATTATATCATTATATTATGTGTAAACTATATATCCGCCTGTAGAGCAAATATTCCGTTCTAAGTATTGAAATATATATAATGAGTTGATAAATATGATTTGCAGGTTTTATATAGCAAAGTTGTAACCATAAAGACATATTCCTATGCAAGAAGCTTTTCGTCTCAAGTCATCGGTCGATAACTGTAAATCGATCACTAGCTTACCAGCCCTACTTTGCAAACGATTGGTTTGTGAATGCACCTGCAGGTTCTTTTCAAGAGCACTCTAAAGGAAACCTTTGGGCTCTCTACAGGTATCTATTATATTTAAGAATTTCAGAATTTGACTTCGGGTGGTTCACAAACTACGTTACTAATTTAAGGGTAAAGGGGGTCACGCCGATAATTTTAGTGGGAGCAACTTTAAGGACTTAGATAACAATTGAGGGTCTGGATCGAGAAACTCGCCCAGCGCTTGAGATCGGGTAAAAGTATTGTCCAAACCTCTCGGTGGAAGGAAATTTTAAAATTCAAAATATT
>NC_046663.1:109925009-109928247 GCF_010883055.1 Belonocnema kinseyi
CGTCATTATCTACCAGGCTATATTTCAAAAAAATTAATATTTTGACTTTTAAAATTTCCTTCCACCGAGAGGTTTGGACAATACTTTTACCCGATCTCAAGCTCTGGGCGAGTTTCTCGATCCAGACCCTCAATTAATATGTTTCGTGATGACTAAATTTTAGCAAGCTTGCTAAATATGGGACTTTTATCCATTTCTTAATTAATTCTTCTTTGTTTCTCTGTTTTTAAGAAACTTACCATTTCCCGCTTTTTCTCGTTTTGAATTAATAGAATCCAATAAGAAAACTCAACTACCTTTGGTTGTAAATCCTACTACCTTATATTTTCGGTGAGCAATTTATCTCGGTATTTTATTATGTTATAAAAAATTCAACTATTTTCTTTAAATAATCATATTTTTATTAAAGATTCAGTTACTTGGTTGAAAGTTAAACTACTTTGTTAAAAAAATGTTTGTTTGTTACAAGGTTCATCTCCAGTAGAAAATTTAACAATTATCTCTTTAGTTAAAATTTCATATTGGTACGATTTGTAATTTTAGTTAAAAATTCATCTCCTGGGTTTAAAGTTAAACTATTTTGCTAAAAATGCGTTTTTTTCATTGAGAAATAATTTTGTTAACTATAAATGTAAATATTCAATTTTTATTCAAAAAATTATTTTTTTACATTCTCGCTAGAGAATGTATTAGATTTGTGTACAATTTGACCCCCCCCCCCCCCCCCCCCCCCCCCGTTTTAGTCAAATGTACACTTTTTGAGACCCCCTGAACCCGAAAAACAGGTTTTTACGAATATCTCTGAATGTCTGTGAGCAGGATAACTTTTCAAAAAATTAATCTATTAAATTGGCTTTTGATACACTTTTAGGGTCCTAAACTGAAGGTCAAGTTCGTTAGTCAGCCATTATTCCAAATATTCTCAAATATATAAATGTATTTTAAAAAAATATATATATACAATTAAAAAATTTTCATAAGGACAACCGCAAGATTTCTCCGGGAGCGGGTGCTAATCAGAAAAATTGCACCCGCTCCTAGCGAAATCGCGGTAAAATTTCAGCCACAACCACGTCTCACGACCGTGAGATGGGTGGTTACATTCAGTAACGGAATCAATACGACGATCCGGCAAAAGTTTCGTACACCTTAAGAAGACGGAGCGACCCAAGGACTACCGCCTTCTGCATTTTCCCCGCAAGTGTTCTAGCATATTGTTGACACGCAGGGATGTTTTTCAGGCTATTAAAGAATGAAAGCTTGGCACCTCCAAGAGCGCCGATGATAAGGATGACTAATTTAACAGAATATTCCGGGTACAATCGTTGCAACTCCCTTACAAGGTTTCTATACCTCTCTTTCTTTTGATTCTGCATGGCTATGATGTTTTTGTCAACTGGTGCCGAAAATTCGATAGCGAATATGGTTCGCTTCTCGAAGTCAAGAAGAACCATGTCAGGCATCTAGTGTGCAACAGAAACAATTGCCGAGAATATAAAGTTCCAGTATATGCGGCACTTCCCATTCTCGACAATTGACTCGATTTCCCTAGGAGCATTTAGAGGAGCGTTATTAATGTTAATGCCGTAAGAGTGACAGAGATGGTAATAAAGCCCTCGTAGTGCCGCATTGTGCCTTTGGATGTAGGTCGTTCCCGCATGAGTTGGACAACTAGATAGTATGTGAGCTAAGTGCTCGGGGTGTGCATGGCACGCCCTGCATGCCAAAATCAAACCCTCCGTACCAAACTTCAATCCGGGTGATTTAAGGAAAGCAAAAGTTAGCTCACACGACATTGACTGATCCTCCACATTTCTATAGAAGATACCGTGCATACTCTTATCGAGGAGATGTTCGCGAAAGTTTTTCTCTTGTGCTTTCCCACTTCTTCGTGCCTCCTCACAATTTTAAGAAGAGGATCTCTTCGATTTGCGACTCTATGCGCTGTACCCAGAATAATTCTGCTGTGAAGACATTCAAGACTCAATATTCCGCGACCACCTTGACGGTGTGAGATTTACAGTCCCAGAACAGAAGATTTAAGAAGCATGCTTTTGTTTATGTGCATAACCTTTCTTGTTTCGATATCAAGGGATCTGAGTTCGTTCTTGGAACTATTGGGGATGAAGCAATAGGGTGCCACTACTGCGTTGTAGAACACGATGCAATAGAAAACTCAATTGAGAAATTCTGTGTAACTGAGGTTAGGGATATAATTAAGTAATTAAAAAGCGGCCATATACATTTATGGAAATGATATACAATTTCAGAGATAAACGCGAATGCGAAGCACGAGATACGTGCTAGAATATGTACGTTGAAGTCGAAGGAGCTTTAACAAAAGAAGTCGATGCTTTGACCTTTAGTTTTAAAAAGTCTGCGCACAAATGAGGGGACTATACAAAGACCGTGCGCTTAGCGTGATGAAAATAAATTATCGAGCGCGAAGCGCAAGAATCAATAGTCGCGCGACCTAGGTATGCTCAAATTTGCGAGCCGCGCGGCCAGCGCGCGATGAGAATGTCACCGCGAAGCGGGTAGAGTTTTTAGTTGAATATTGATGTATTGTGTTACAAATTTGTCTTTTTTAATCGAAACTAATCTATTTCATTGAAAATGTCTCCTTTTCGTTAAGAAATGCAGCATTTAGGTTATTTTAGTTAAATTCAATTGTTTTTTATTTCAAATGTTTTGTAGAATGTTCATATTCTTGGCTTAAAAATTCAACAGTTTGGTATAAAATTAAACTGGTTGGTTGAAAATGAACTTTTTTGTCAAAGAATCAATATTTTGGGTGAAACACCCTTTTTTCATAAAATACGTCTTTTTGGCATTAAAACTTTTTTTTGTTTGAAAATTAATGTTTGGTTGAAAATTGAACAGTTCTGTTAAAAATGCATTTTTTTAAGGGTCACTTCTTTCGTTAAGAATTATAATAATGGTTGAAAATTAGTTTTCATTTTTGTTTATTAATAATTAACTTTTTCCCCTAAGGTATCACTCTTCCATTTTTAGTTGTCAATTAGTCATCAATTTTGTAAAGATTCAAATAACCGTTGTAAGTTTGGCGTTAAAATTACTAGCCAATTTATATTTACATAAATTAAAAATAATGTCAAACGACACAATTATTGTCTATGATATACAGTCTGTCAAGTTAAAGCGTGGGTGGCTTTACTCGCAGTCGGTAAGGTGTATCGACATGATTTTGGTGTCAAAATATTAAGAAGAGCTCCCT
>NC_046663.1:109928347-109937766 GCF_010883055.1 Belonocnema kinseyi
AAGAGGGAGCTCTTCTTAATATTTTGACACCAAAATCATGTCGATACACCTTACCGACTGCGAGTAAAGCCACCCACGCTTTAACTTGACAGACTGTAGCGATCAGAATAAGCTAATATAATTGACCACTGAAATGTGGGGAAATGCAGTGATTCGCAATGTCAGTCTATAATATTACTGTTTTTGAAAACACAGTGATTAGCCTCTTAATTGCATAATGATTAGTCGGGGGCCAAGAACTGTTTTTGGCAATTATTGGCCACCCTTTTATTTTTTATTTTATTTTATAAGAATAATTTTGATCTGGTCGGAATAATTATCTATCGTTTATCTTTGACGACCCAATTTATTTGAATTCCAAAAGTTTGTAGTTATATTTATCGTGACTATTAAAAGAATAACAATTTTCAACAGAGTCAATCCTAACATCAACAGCTTTCGTTTAAATTCATGGCTCATTCAGCAACACCGATTTTACTAATACACACTATACACTGCACTAAACCTATCTTGTTATCTTTAAATAAGCATATTTAAATAATGTGGCGAATAATGGGGGGAGAGGGTAATTATTGTACTGATTACCCCCGTGTAGAAAACTCAACAATTTGATAGAAAATTCATGAATTTCGCTGAAAATTTGTCTTTTGATAGAAAATTAATTTTTTATGATAAAAAAGTCATTTTTTGTTGCCAATGAACTTTTTTTTAAATGACTCTTTTCGTGGTAAAAATTCAACTGTTCATGGTTGAATTTTAATCTCTTTTGTTTGAAAATTGAATCATTTGGTTGGAAACGCATCTTTGTTGTTTTACAAATATTATAAAATATGTTCCATATAATTATTTGAATAAGAATTCAATAAAAAAATTTATTTTCCAATTAAACATATTTCCAAGAGTCGATTAATCGTTTTATTCATTACACATCATTAATTTTTATGAATAAATGTATCTCTTTTCTCAAATAAAAATTCCCGGAATATAAATTACAGCCAATCTAAAATTAGATGCATCTTGCGTAAGAGAAAAACTACGAGCTGCTATTTAATTACCCATCTTTGACATTTTAATCATTCTTCATAAACACCGTCTTCGTCTTTTTTTAATTTATATCAGTTCTTATCTTAATGAGAAAGAAAGGTGTGCGCCTTGTTTGATTTGCTTCTGGAGGCCGTATATAGTTTGTCAAATGCCACTTAATTTATATATATCGTAACATATCAGTGCGAGTGACAGGCTAATGCACATCTTGGTGCAGGTGATATTGGCGAAGATATTTATGGTTGCCGAAAGGTCAAGCGAATGCTCCATTCGAGGAACCGGGTAGCAAACGTTAGTTTGCTGGCTTGTAAGATGACACACACGGCACGTGGGCGCGGGCGAAAAAATTGCACTTTCCATTGAAACGTTGAGCGAAGGAGTGCCAAAAGAAAGTACCGCTGATCCTGCTCAAAGAGGAATCAGGAGATACTGCCGTTCATACTTTGCCAAGAAATCAGAGTCAATGGAATTCTTATACTCCAGCCATAATACAGAAGAAAACCATTTTTCTCGTTTTCAATTTTCATGAGAATAAAATTAAACAATTTGAAAGTGAAAGTTCAAATGAAATTATTTTCAGCATATCTACTCAAAAGATAAAAAACTATGTCAACATTTTAACAATTTCAAATTTACGCATTAGATATTGTGACAAAAAAAATAGTCAAAGTGGACCACATATACCTACAAGAAAGGGGCTTGCAGACTATGTACATCTATTATCCACAATATTTTATTCTATATTTAAGATTAATACAGTAAAACCTGAAATATTTTAATGAATTTTTATAAAAACCAATAAATTACCTTTTTGAACTTTTGATTTTCTCCTGGATCAAATATTTAAATCAGATGGTTAATTATTGATGGTTGGCTAACCATTGTACCGATTGCCCTACCTTTTCTAGTTATACATTTTCCATGTGTCGCCAATTGCAAAAGATATTGTCCCCAAAAGATTATTGTCTAGTAAACTCCTACCGTGATTCTGTCTTTCCATTTCATATACAATTATTTGATGAAGCATGACAGCAGATTGTGCAAACATGAGGCTAGAACTAAATAATTATATTCAAATTCAGCCTGGTTCCGAGATTTATGATTCTCATTCAAAAAGTTCGATCTAAAAACTCCTGAAGAAAATTCTTGAGCAAAGCCTTCTCTCCTAATATTTCCATGTATCTCAAAGGTCTTTTTTATTAGTGACTCCACAATTATTGTCTAAATTTACTTTTCGCGAAATAGTGCAGGGAAGGAGAATAAATGGCATGATTTATACAATATCTTTACTGCCCTTGTTGAAACCATTTAAAAAATCCCAATTTTTGCGATTTTTATAAGATGTTGTAATTCTTGTGGTGGTAGAAGAAGTTTAATACATGATTCAACAATAAAAAGTATTATTGGTTCCAAAAAATATCCTTTAACTTTTTACGTCAGTTGAACTCGTCTGAAATTGAGAAGATGGAATTAGCTCTTTGAGGATAAGTTGTCCTTGGAACTGGAGGGAGAGCTAAAGAGTCTAATCGGACAAGAGACCTGAAGAAGATACACTACAAGGGCCACATTGCGAGGTGTAGTTGCTCTGGGGAACTAAAAGACTTTAGTCTGCAGGGCCTATAATAAGGAGTGATCTTTCATGGATAAACAAATTAAAAAAACCTTAATCACTAGAGCTTCGAGTTGAGTTCCGCATTTAACCCATATCCAAAATGGGGTGGCTCCATATGAGCGGACCCATTAGAAGCGGTAAAGATAATTAAAATCCTCACTAGAGGTCTCGATTTCCAAAATTACTTTCCCATGGTCTCTTTTCATGATAATATCTCGAAGAGATCAAAAGTATTTATAATTAATTATTTCAGAGCTTTAGTAATAACTATAACACTTGCGAAAAAATATTATAGGGGATTCAAAAGTATTCAGAATGGGCCGCCCAAAAACACATGGAAAATATAAATGTGAATAACAATTTTTTGAAATTAAAAAAAAATCTAAATAAATTTTTACAAAACTTTCTTATTCTCAAAACATGGAATTTTCGATCAAAATGATTAATTTTATACCTTAAAAGATTAATTTTTAAGGAAATAAATACTGTGTCAAACACGTACATATTTCTTGACACACACAGCAAATTTTTACGATGTAAATATATAATTATTGATACATAATATATTTTAACAACTTTTTTTAGTCTGAAATTACTATATAAAGAGATTTGCAGAAAAAAATGAGGAAAAAACTTAATTTTTTAAATAAATATTATAAATATTGTTTCAACAATATAAATTCTTGTTTTCCCCCTCCAAGAGGTTTCTGATTTTAAATATTATAAAAAAAATTTTTTATTTTTTTTTTAATTATCAAAATCGGAGCTGTTGTTGAAGACTTCCAAATTTTGTCTGTTTTATGTATTCATTGATTATACTACAATGGAACCTGAGGAAATTACCAAGAAAGGCTTGACATCCTGGGCGTCAACAAGAATTCTGGCACTGACCACTATTAGAAGCGAACTCTTAACTCACAGTGTGCTCTATAGCCTGAGCACAAGGAGTTACCTCAACCAGGACTTCACGACAGCCTATAATCAAACAAATAAAAAAAACTAGTTACAACTGCATTGAAATTTAAGAAATAAATTTCATAACCAAGTTTACAAAAGTTGAATAAGAATATTGATCAAGTTAGCTTCTGACCAACAAAATAAGCCATTTTTCATTACGATTGGACATTTTTTTTAATTTGGTAAGAAGCAATTCAACAAAAAATACGGGCAAAAATAAAATTTTTAATTTAAACTATTATGTTTTCAATCTCTTACATTATTTTGCCTGCAATAATTGAACAAAGCGCATTGTTATTTTATGATAAGTTTGATTATTATAAAGAAGCTGCATTAACAAATTCGCAGTTTGAGCAATTTTTAAGAGTTTTGATACTGTTTTTTTAACGTGTTTTGTTAGGCTCGCCAGTGATATTTCATTGAAGTACATTTCCATATTTCTGGACAAATTTGATTATTTTAAACAAGTGCAGACTTCCCTAAGAGCCCTTTCGCCTCATTGTCACTGTCAAATATAACTTTAAGAATTTAATAATAATAAATAATAATATACAAAATTTTACTCATTGAAATATGATGAAAAAATATTCATACTGCATACAAATTTCTTCAAAATTTATTACCTACAAATAAAATAAAAAATAGTATTATCTTAATTGTCTTAAAATTGGTCTGGTTAAATTATATTTTATTCCAAACCTTACAGAAATTGACAGTTTGATGCGTACTTGTTAAATTAATCCACCGAAAAAATGTAATGAATTTTTTTCTCTTAATTATCATCAAAAACTTTCTTTGCACAATTCTTCAAAAAAAAAATTACTGAAATCCTTAAACTACACTAATTCCTCATCAAGTCTTAAAATGACACCTTTTTGGACTGCCCTAATTTCCTTGCTGTTTTGTACCCTTCTCCACTAAATGAGCTTACAAATTCCAAACTTTCTCTTTCATTCGATGAGGGACGCCAAGTTTTTCCGACAGTCTAGCTAGAAGCTAAACGATGACTATAGGACAGTAAGGTCTGTTATTCCAGCAATGCATTCCAAACCCCAAGACCCTCTTCCATCCGACCATCTTCGACTCGTAAGATCCTCGACATGACGTAACAAAATGTTACATCTCGAATACGTTCTCCTAGAATCCCTACTCCTGTGGCTACCCATCCTCCTAATGACGAAGAGAAAGACGATGGATGGTGGAGAACCATCTCTTCAACTCTTCTTCGGCCACACGTTCTCCAGTGGGACCGCAGTCGCATCCCCGAGTTTCATTGAGTCGGTAACAAACTAACAAAGCAAAAATAGAGTCTGTCCTAACACAACGTGAAAGTGACTATCCGTTCATCAGTTCCTCTGTCTCCCGGCTCAGGGGCTAATATCATGTCGCCGTCCAGGAGCCTCTTCTTCGCCCTTGCTTTTGGTTTGTAATCGAAAAGTGACCAAAATTGAGTGAAAAAAATTGTGCTAAATTTTCCCAATAATCATTGTAATTAGACGAAAATTTCTAGACTGTTTATTTTTATTCAGTGCTTTTATGGACCTAATAAAACTCTAGTGCCTGGATTAAATTTTCGCGTGACAGAGGAAATGTGCCTTTTATTTTTTAACTACAGCTTCATTTTATAATAAAGTGATTAAAGGATGATTTTTCAAATCAGACTCTCAACAAACATAAGCAGATTATAATTTTTGGAACAGAAGGAAAGCCTTTCAGTAAATTAATATGATAATCTATTAAAATTGTTTATAAATCTTGTGAAAGAATTTTTATTTACACTGTCACCACTAAATTATACAAGTTAAAAATAGCTACTCTAAAACAGCTTGGAATTATCAAAAATTTACTAAAATCAATCCCAAAAGAAGCTACTATGTCTTTTTCATTTTTGTAAATATTATTAAATCTAAAAATAATTAACATCGTTTATAATGTTCTTGGGACCATTTTAACACAAAATTATTCATACAAAATTAGTAACTTAATTAGAAAATTGTGTCAATTTTCCCACAGCTCACATTTTTTAATAATAAAATTTTTATTTCGTAAGTAAATTTTATAAAATGTTGTTTAGTTATAAATACAGAATGCTATTTTTTAATTTTGTTTTAATTTTATGATCATCTATTACTCGGTTAATTTTTATTGAAAATTATATTTAAAATGTTCCTAAGAACATCGAAAATATTTCGAGAGTGATTACTATGTATAAACAAAAAATCATTGCATTCAAAAGTTTCTTTTTTCATATTTATAAAAAATTATTTGACTAATAATTTTTTCCTACGTCATTTTATGGATTTAATAAAAATTCTCGAGTCCGGAATAAATTATTATTATGAAATTATAAAGTGAATTAAAGTAAAGGTTTAAAAATCAGAACTTTATTTAAATTCAGGAAATTATGTTTTATGGAATTAATTTCAAGTAATCACTTCCGCAGTTTTATTTTTGTATAATAAAAATATTTTGTGATGTTGAATACATACTCGCATTGGTGGGTCTATATTCATATTTTTGTAATAAAACCAATTAGGCCAATTAAATTTTTAACCTAAAACTTTAAACATTAAATACTTTAAATTATAAATTCAAGTTTTTCAAGAAAATCATTTTTTTTACTTTGTATTTTCCAATTGAAACTTTAAAGCTTGTATAATGACCGTGGGTAGGATTATAGAAATTTAATGAGCATGAAACAAATATTTTCGGTGTCCCCAGGGGAGCCGGAAAGGGCGACTTAGGGTGGTCTGAAAATTCGACTTTCGATTTTTAGTTAACGATCTTCGCAATTGATTCGTCTATCGGAAAAGAAAATTCCCAATTTTTTGTCTTCAAATCGGTTAAATTAACCAGTACCCTCGGGCTTTTGAAATTAACATGGGGTTTTAAATAAGAAAAGCTCATTCTCCGAGAAAATTTAATATAAGAAGTACTTGTTATGAACTTTTTGTAAATTAAAGTTTAATCACTTTTTGAGGAATGTCTAAGGAATATTTGCACCCAAAATTTAAGAAATTTAAATTATACTAAAATCGAAATTAAAAATCCCATTTAACATCCAATAATCAAATCAATGTAAACTCCTGTTAAAATATTAATTATGTATAATATAATAATTATATTTAATATAATAATTGTCCGAAAATCGCTTTTTATTTATTTTTTTCTTCTTCAAATTTTTCAGATTACAGTAGGATTTTTTTTGTTCGTTGTGGTCCAAATTTGGTCGTTGGACTCTTTTTTTAACAGGAGTTTACATTAATTTGCATCCAACTAATTTTAAATTTCACTCCCTAAACAACTTATATTGTGCCCGTAAAATGCCCCAAAAAATAAAAAATAGCAATTTTATGTCAAATTCATCCTAAAAGGCACTAATTTTCGGAATTTTCACAATATGAATTATATTTATTTGATAAGTGACAATTTTTCGAATAATTTTTGAATGATTCTACCATTTTTATCTGTATAATTTGTTTTCATCAAATCGTAAAAAGTCAGTATTTTCTGGAATTAATGACACAATCAGCGATGTTTAAGATTAATATTTCTTTATTTTAAAGATGTGTGAATTATTTAAATAATTTTTATTTTTTAATATCATTTTTATCCTGTAAATTATAAAAACTTTATATTTTCTGGAATTTCTAACGCAATTAATAATTTTAAGTGATATTTTTTCTGAAATAAGAAAATGCTGAATAAAAACAACATAGTGTATGTAACTTGAAAAAACTAGAATTTTCTTTAACATTTCTATGAAAAGGCGTCAGTAAATGATTTTTAATTGTTTAAATAATTAAAAACTGTCTGTGACGATAAACATTACTCTTAAAATTTACTAACTGCGCCGTTAATCCAGATAATAGTACTTTTTAAGATGTACAGGTGTAAAAAATTGTGTTATTAATTCCAGAAGGTACTAACTTTTCGTGACTTACAAGGAAACACATTATTTAAAAAAATTAGAATTGTTTAAACAATTAGAGAACATTTTGAACAAGAAATATTACCCTTTAAAATTATTATATGTATCAGTGCATCCCGCAAAACAATAAATTTTTACGAATTACAGTCGGAAAAAATGGTTAAAACCAAAAACAATTGTTTACACAAATCAAAACAAATAAAAAAGTATCTGGACGCCTTGGATCAACAATTACAGTTTTTTGGTGTGATTTATTTCTTGATCAGTTTTTAAGAAGTCACAATATAGTCAAATTCGGAAATAACACCGGTTTTGAGGCTGGATGAGGTGGGGAACAATCCCGATAGAGTGCCGCTTTGGATAAAAACGCTTTTGTTTGCACACGGCCGTGTGGCCACCGCAAACTCGCCGCATATCCTTTTACTCCTACCTGATGCGCGGCGTCAGTTCTCGGAAGGGATATATCCGGGGGCGTCATATTAGAGTTTGGCTATACTTTTATTGACAAAATGTTTAAAACGACTACTTCCTTTTACCATTCTTTCGAAAACCGAGCTTTTTCAATTTGAAACCCATATTCATTTCAAAACCTCGATGGGTGGGGGGGGGGGCGAATTAGAGTAGACCAAATATTGTTGGTGTACCAAGACACATCGGGCACATAAGAGAGTTGATTTGCTTAAAGATTTGTACACAAAAACTATTTTCTAGTTTCTTTTTTATAGAGATAATTTTTTTCACATAGTGTAAACTTAAACTCGGGCATAATTGTTTTAAATCATAATATTTGAATACTAACTAAGCTTTGTTTCAGAGAACAACTTGTGTGAGGAAAGAAACTATTAAATTTTAATAACCAAAAAGGGTAAAAACATATTTTGTGTGAAAGTAAAATAATTTTTGTAAATGGAGAGAAAGTCCTTCAACTTACCCAGTGGACTGTTGAACGAACGGTTACTTGTTATAATATTTTTAAATATTAATTCAATACATGAAAAAAATACCTTGGATAATTCTTATTGTTAATTAATATTCTTAGCGACATGCACATGTCTTTAAATGAATTTTATTTTTTATAATAGATACACTATGTTACTTGTGCCATGGAAGCCTTTCATTTTTTATATATAAATTCAAATATTGATCAATTTAATCAAAAGTATATTACAACAAATTAATCATCGGTGTTTTCCAACAGCAAAAGATGTATTTTAATATTACTTATTAAATTGTATTTCTTTCATGGTGAATTTTAATTCAAATATTGGTTAGGAACAATAAGGTTAATAATCTCGTAGATAATAGTTTAAAAATACATTTTAATGAATAATTTTACTATGAAACTTCTATACTTCTTATCATTTTTTTTAACAAGCAAAGTAAATTTCGTACACATTTTTATGTTCATAAATATTCAATAGTCGTTCGAAACGATAAAAAATATTACTACTAACTTCCTCATTTATGATGCAAATCACTTTAAAATCGAATATAATTAAAATTTTCAGGCGACGGGTGATCACGACTTAGAACTTTTCTTTCTCTTCTTAGGACAAAACAATGAAATCTTTGCTAGCAAAAAATTCACGAATCTGTAGTTACACATGACATTTGCTCGGCTAAAATGCAAGATAATTAAAGGGCGCATTGTATGTCACCTTGAATTGTTATATGATTTAATAGTGTTCTAGTTGTTAATAAAATACATTTTTTCAAGTAAAATTTACGTTTTGAACTGAAATTCGAGCTGCAATCAGGAAAAAAAATAAATAAAAATTATTCTTAGATAAACAGTGGGCCAGCGATTTAGTGCCCCGTAATATAGTTCTTCTGAGAATTGAAGCTGCGCCGCGATTATGGGCGAGAGAAGCGGGG
>NC_046663.1:109937776-109954995 GCF_010883055.1 Belonocnema kinseyi
GGTGTTCACTCAGGCGTGGCAAGCACAGGCAGAAACAGGAGAGAGACAAAACAGTTCAGAGTCCCCTGATTTAGGCCCACCGGCAATTCCAAGACCGGCAATTAATCGCGGAATCACTGTATTTAAGTAATGTAATGCAAAATATTGTTTAAAAGTACGCATAAACACACAACCATCTTTCATCTAAAACTTTCTCCGAAATATGGCACATTAATCATTAGAATTTCACACTGAAGTCTGGCACAAATCTGCAACCATAATTTTGCAAATCTGAGCTTAAATTCGAATTTAGCAAACTCAAAAATGTTTAGTAACCAAATTCTTTATCTATCAAATAAGACCATTTTATTCACTCTCTCCTCCTTCTTTGCTAGTTCTTTAGCGTTAAACTGAAATGGTTAATTAACCATAACTCAGAGAATAAAAATTTGTTCGTCATGATCCAAAATGTGATCCAAAATCCAAATGTTAGGATATCTCGACTTCCTGACGTGTGATAAAAACTTGGACAACGAATTTCTTTTTAGGACTACAAAATCCTTCGGGATCACGTAATCAAGTTTTGGGGTATCAAAAATGTAATTTTTGTCTAGCTGCGTAATCGGTCCAAGCCTTTTTGGGACATTCCTTTTATTTATACATGGATACTTTTTCTGAATATAGATGGTGCAAGGTTCTTTAAAAAAGAATTAAATTCCAAGAATAAAAACCTGCCACATTTGGGTAAAACCACAAAGCAGATAATTTTATTCTAAATATAAAAAAAAACGGAAATAAAAAAAGAGAAAAGAGACAGAAGTCGACTTTCAGGTCCGCTTCTTTCTTTTATTTATCTTGTCTTTCTATATAGCTACATTTTTCCTCCCACACGAAAAATATTTATAAAATTTATTATTAAATTTCCAGAAATAATTTATTTACAAAATTATAAAATTTATCTATCAATTCTTGTAAATATTATCGGTTCAAATATTAAAAAGAAAACACAGAAATAATGAAAGACGAAAAAAGAAATGAAAGAAGGGGATTTGGTGTTCGCCTTCTTTTTCTTTCTTCTTCCTTAATTAATTTGAGTTTTTCTTTTAATATTGACCTGTAGTATTGGTGCGCGTGTTTGTTTAAATTTTGTCGTTTTTTATTCTTGGAGTTTAAATTTGTTAAATTTCTGAGAATGATGTCATTAACGTTGAATAATACACTTTTTAAATTCTTCAGTAAAACTCTGGTTAATAAAGGTCATCAATCTATGATATAAGCACTTTTAACTAAACTGGATTAAGTGTACTTGACTGTAAAAAACAGGTTTACTGCTAATTCTCCTACTGCATTTCCGTACGCAAACTAATTCCTGCATCACTCTATAGGGTCATTAAGAAAGTAACTTTCAGATATTTCGAATTATACAATAATAAAATGAATACAAACATTTATCACAATAATTCCACATAAATAATTATGTGTTATATAAGCGTTTAATTAATTCAACATCTTTAATGAATGTATGGTACGAAATAGATATTTAAAAAATTTTCTTTTATAATGAGATTTCAAAGCACTTGAAATAAGTCATTTGTCATTTCTTCTTGAATACACTAATCAAACGCATTGCATTCCTCAAGATGATTCGAAAGCAAAAACGTAAATAGGTATGTAATAATAATAAAGTACTTTTCTCCTTTCGAATATTGAATGATGCAACGTGTTTCATGAGAAGCTTACTGAAATAGTGACACTAATTAATTTATCTTCACTGCAAAAATATTAATCATCTTTTAAATTATGAAGCATAGAACAATATAATATTTCACAATTTAGTATTAAATATCATTTGAAAACATTCTAATACTTTCTAGTCAATTTCGTAGAATATTCACCTTTAAATTGAAATTTTTTTAAATATTATGTTATTACACCATTAAGCCATTTCCCTGTCGGGGTAGGCGTGACTCACTCGGTGGGGAAAGGAGTAATGTGGGGAAGGGATAGAGAATTTTCAGATTGATCCAGATTTCATGTGTTATTTATGTAAATAACACGTTCGTTCCAACCTAGGTTGTTGATCAATCTCTCTAGCAATCACCCCACGTGAAGATCCTCGCAAAGTCGTTATTTAAGTTTCTCTACTTGGGTCCATTAGTGGCCAAGTCTTTTTTCTGTAAGGCGTCATTCAATCTACTGACACTCTTTTTCTTAACTATTTGCCGCCATACTTTTCTGTCCTGGCATACTTCTCTAGCTTCTCTTATGTCCATGCATTTTTTCATGCAGGCTCTCGTGTTTCTGTGACTTCTTATGTCTCTTATAACTAGGGTCTCATTCACACATTCTAACCATTCTTTCCGCGGTCTACCTCTAGGCAATGTGAATAAATATTACAGTTTGAATTATTGGTTAGTAGCTATATTTTAAATTAGAATTAGCCGAGTAAGGAAAATGCCAGGATCACTTACAATATAATCATATGATAATAATGACTGCATTAAATTTTTCAATGTAGTTCATCACATTTTACTCATTCGACGAATACGTGAGTTGCTAACAACTTTCATTTTGCCTTGAAAAAACACTGTATTGATGTCCTTTTCTTCATACGTGATTTTCTGGTTTCTTGGCCACATAAAGCACATATTAATTGTCGATCGCACGACTGGCTTTGGATTAAGTATATTCATGCGGTCATGATTGTGTGAATATATCACATATTATGCAAATTCTCATTAGAAAGGAATATATATCTTCACATCCGGAGAGCCTCACATTTGGATCATCATTTGTACCGTGAAAATTCATAAAGTCCTTTTAAGTGAAGCGAGTCACAATATAATTTTCAATTATTAAATACAGAAGTGTTTACAGCACTATAAATAATTAAAAGTAAGTAAAACCTTTAGAAATGAGAAGGAAATTTAAATAGTAAGAAATAACAAACTGCAGCACGGAGTGATCAATAAAATCTGTTTAATAGTATTTTATTACTTTATAGGTTTAAAAATATTGTTATTAACATTTTTTATCAATTGTAAACATTGTTTATAAACAATATAAATGTTACATACAAATTCAGAAATAAGTATTATTCATTTTATAATTACTTATCACTGCAAATATTTTTTTCATGACAATCCTACAATAGATTATTAAAAATGGTTGAACGAAAATTCTTAACAATCTATTGCTGAGATTTAAATTTTAAAAATAAAATTTTAAATTCAATTTTTTAATTGATAAACTGTACTGAAATATTAGCTAAATTTTTCTATAGGAGTTGAGTGAGAATACGTTTGTTTTATGAGTTTTTTAACAGCAACACCATATCTACCATAACATTTAGGAAAAGATAATTTTCGAATTTAAAGGTAAACTATTTTTTTTCTAAGTTTTCTTTTTTACACCCACATCCTCAATCAAATACAAAAATATTTATACAGTAATATGGTCATTTTTTAATATTCTTATTGTAAATATCAATAGAATTTGTATCTAATATTATTAAGCCAAAGCAATATTTTTAAATGTTGGAACCGCTCAACGCATATTTATTAAAATTTGTCTAAAAGTGAATAAGGAAATTAGAATTTTTCACTTTTAATTAATCTTGAAAAAATATATACATTTGCAAAATTTACATTTCAATGTTTTGCCATTTTTTATTTAAATTTTTGTAGATGAAAAAATATATTTTCGAACTTTAAGCCCATTTTGAAATCGGAATTACATAATAATAAGATATATCTGATTTCAGCGGACAAATTATATTATCCAGTCAAGCTTTTAACCAAAAACGTACTTTCACCCTTTATCAACTTGAATACTATTAAAAAGTGATTAAAATAAATAAAAAGTTAAGAGTATGATTAAAATTCGCTTAAAGTAATTAAAAAATGTATACTTACATTTTTCAAAACACTTAAAAATACAAGTAACATTTCCATTGTATGTACACCTTTAATTCCGAATGGGTCAAGAATAAGCGCAATATATAATCCAATCTGGCTCTTTTCACTTTCTCAACATCTACATTATTTTAAATTTTGATACAGCCGGAGTTTTATGGAGTTGTGTTCTCTGCCTCCAACGACCTCCACCGAGATATTCGCAACAATATATGCCAGAAACCTCCTTTACCTGTCGCAATAAAATTGTAGGCAGCTATTACGCCGACCCGGAGACTGACTGTCAACTTTTCCACGTTTGTGTATCCGTTGCTGGAAGCATCCAAGATTATCGGTAAGTTCTATTCAATCGCCTTGTATGCATAAAGAAAGTCATCGCTTTTAGAAAATCGATTCAGACGAAACGTTTCCGTATTCTCGCCATAACAGTCGTCTTCAGATCGCCTCAAGTTAATTCTACATTATATGCAAACCTTTGGCAATTTTTGATGCATATAATTTTAAATTTATATTTTTATTTCATTTCACATTTCGAATTCCATACAAAAACTAAATAATCGCTGAAACTAGTATCAGCTTATCGTGGACCTACAACCTGCTTAAATAAAACTAAAAATGATTTAAATCTTGATTTATTGCAGATTCCTGTGTCCGAATGACACAGCTTTTGATCAGGAGAGTCAAACCTGTGCTGATTGGTACGATGTAGATTGCGAGGCCGCAACATTATACTACGCCAGTGACAACTTTGACCTATACAGAATAGGTTCAGGTTTAGAATCTCTTCACTTCGACAGTATCCGCAGTGATGCTGAACCTCAAGATCATCTTCAGCGCAGTGAGACCAGCGACGCAGTTCGATCTTCTGCAAACGCCCTTAACAGAGTAGCCGCAACTAGTTTCAAGGACACCAGTAACAAGGACATCCTTCGCGGAAGCAGCAGCAGCAACTACTTCAACAACAGAAACAACGCCAAGGACGATGATTATGAAAACGATAAAACCTATGACAAGACTACTCAGGAACCCAGGAAAAAGTCTGGAGTCAGAAAAATCAGCAGGAAACAACAGTATAGTGGAAACAACGGAAACAGCTACACACCCACATCAGCGCCGGTAACTCAAACCACTGGCAACTACAATTCAAATGTGAACTACTACAGTGACAAAACTTATAACCACAACCAAAGAAATTTCAATGCACCAACAACCACCCAACGTCCATCCTCTGCTCAAGACACTTTCAAGAATACTCAGAAGTACACTAACCCAACAACTAGCCGCCCAAGCTCAACTTTTAGTTATTCTACCTATACCACTACGACCTACAGACCGATTACCAATTACCCAGAAGGCTTTACTGGATTCCCGATTATACCCAGCACCACTGCTAAGACTACAACCACCGACAGCGACACCGACAACTATAATACTGGTTTGGGCAGTAGCAACTTTCGTCAATCTAGTGAAACAACACCAAGACCTTCCATTTTTAACAGCAACAAGAATTTCTTCAATCCTTCCACCTTTACTGGAACTTTCTCTCAATCCACGACCGTTCAACCAAGCACGAATTATCAGTCAAGTGACTTTGGTAACTACCAGAGAAACTACAACAATATACAACGCACCAGCAGTACTGGATTCCCATCGTCAACAAATGCCCCAACCTTTTTTGATACCTTCAGTAGCAATACCAACAATGGCCAGCACAAATCCAGATCAAACTCTCCTTCAACAATAAGACAAGACTTTACTCAGACCACTAAATTATTTTCGAACAACTACTCTGGCAACAGCTATGCACCAACAACCTACAGTCCAATTACGAAGAAGAATGTTAATGTCAGAGGTGGAGACCGTTATAGCTTACAGTCGTCTTCCAATGATGATGGTCATTACAGAAAAAATGAGAATACCCGACAGTCCTCGAATGATGACGGACAGTACCGAAAAAGTGAAAACAATAGGCAGTCGTCGCATGATGATGGTCAGTACAGAAAAAGTGAGAGCAATAGGTATTCCCAAACTCGCGATAATGTACAATACAATGAAAAATCAAGCCACAGCAAACCTACCCAGTACTACGACTCAACAAAGATACCCAAGAAAGTCACTCAGTACAATAATTATGATGCAGGAAATACTGGGAAGTACTATGAAACCAGCACTGCTAACTACGATTTTGGTAGGTCTGCTGGCATTGGATTCAGTCCATCAAGCATCAATCATTTAGCTGAAACACCCAGATCTACAACTCCTGTTCCAAGGTAGATATTATTTAAAAACTATCTAAAGTTATTTGCAGGGAAGGGATTTTGAAACCTAAATGTAATTCGGAAAATGGATCAATTTTGACTCGGAGCGATATAAGAATTACTGTCTTCTGTGATTTTCTCGCAATTTTATCAATGCCTTCAAAATTGGACATAACTTCAACAACAACAAAATTTAAAACAGGAAGATTTTGGCATATTTTAGAATATTCGACAATTTTCATTGAGAATTTAGAATCATAAAGAATGATCTGGAACATCCTAAAATTATCTATAGTGATTTTGAGTTTAATTAAACAATCTGAGAATATCCCAGAATCTTTTACAGTATTCTAAAATCGTTTAAAATGTTCTTAACTATTCGGAAGTAATCTGGAATCTTGCAGAATGTCTTGGAATTTTATTGATGATTTTGCAAATTTTCCAGATTTTTGTAGAATGTTCTTGAATGCTAAATATTATTACAAAAAAAAATAATTGAGAAAAATAATGTATAAAAATAATAAGTATTAAAATTCTCAAATCTCGCTGGCATTTACCTGTTTATTTTATAGGAGAAATGGAGCACCAACTACCTATAACCCAAACAGCTATAATGCTAACACTCAAAAACCCGCTCAATCTCAAACAACTTCCCGAGGAACAACTTACGTTAGTAATTCTGCTAGGCCATTTTCAACAACCACAAGATTTGCAGATATCACAACTGTGAAACCCGTTAAATCCGGAAAAAAGAACGACTATGATTATGCTTACTACGACAACGCTGGAGCTTTGGAATATGATGGTCTCGAACTTGAACACGTAACCGGAAGCAAAGAGTCTTCAAAAATTTCAAGATCTTAAGAACCTTTTTTAAAATTTTTTAATTAACAAAAAATTCTCCAAATTTAATATTGTCCCAGCCATAATCAACAAAGAGATAAAATTTCCAACCACTATTTCATCAATAATCCAACAACTATTCATTTAAGAATAGAAGACTATTAGTTTAAGTACAAATCTAAATTAATGGTATGATTCGGTCAAATTCAAATATTGAATCATCAATCGCAAGTTGTTCGTAAACAACGCATAATATTGGATATTGCACAAATTATGTGATTATAATTTTTCCATATAAAATGTCTCGAATCTTGCTTGTTCCTGAAGAACTTGGGTGATGAATGATTACTATTTACAAAGAGGCCAGTGAGCCACGGAGGGCAGATTTTCTCTTCATGAGAAACATTAAGTATTCTCAGTTATAACAAAAATCAATCTTTCCTTTAAATGATTGATGAAATTAATCTTCAAAAGTGAGTAAATTATTTTTGCCAGAAGTCTTATAAATAATTGATCCTCTGGTTCAATGTTTACTTTTTTGTAGTAAACGAAAATTTTTATAAGCTGAGAACGCCTAATCAGAATTTGGTAAAGAGGACTGATTTCTGTTGGTAACGGAAACGCAAAAAATATATTCCGTTTGATTTAAATGCGTATGATATGTTTGTTGACTCTTTTATATGCAGGATGAGTTTGCTTTTTCAATTATATACAGGCCTAATTACTTAAGCTCTGTGGCCTAAATATTCTCGTCAGTATTTTAACGGGGAGCGTAAAGTATCGTATGGGATACACTAATATTAACATTGGCGTTTACGTGAAATTCTGTTCCTTGTTATCAAGTGAAATGTTTTTGTAGGTGTATATATTATAGGAACTGAAAGACCCCAATACGAGTATAAGATTGAAATTTAATAATACGCATTATGCGTTATTATACTATCTATATTTTTTACGAACTGAGTGTATATATTATAATTATTACAATTCTTTAAAATGCATTAAATGCATCGAAAACAATACCATTGCCTAATTTTACCCTACCTTTAACTTCTCCTGATTAATGAAGCTTCATCAAAATTGGTGACCAATTAATTACGGCTGGCGTGGGACAGCGAGGGAATAACATATTGTCACTTTGAAGCATATAAGATAAATAATCAAATGTAATCCGATATGATCCAATCAAACTATGATTAGAGTTGAAACACGCGGGTCAACTCACACATGTCACATACAAAACATGTAGTTAATTTTTTAAGTTAGCCCAGATGTTGGCTCTGGGAGCTTAATGAAGATGTAACCGGAGGTATATGTCGCCCGACTCGTTACTTTCCACAACACCAGACGCCGATTGAGTCGGTAAAATCAATTCACTGGTCACTATTAATGTACTACTTATCACTTCCCTTAATGATAACCTGAAGGAGGCATCAGCACGAGGCACACAATCACTTATTTAAGTTAAGAACACTTTTCAAGAACAGTATTTGATAAGAACAGTAATAAGACCTAAGAAAGCATGAGTCGCAACTAGAACCGATAATCAACATGAATTTATGTAATGTAGCGCGTGAAACTTCATCTCATTAAGAGGTCACAAGTTCCCTGTACGAAAGTAAAAACGGAACTGAAAAAAGAAAGCCAATGGAGCGAGCCACAATGACAACAACACTACCGCTTCATACACGCGTTCGCAAGGTCACGAGCGATGTACACAAAGAAAAGTGACCATGCGGAACAATAGCTTCAGAGACAAACTCCAAACATTCACAAACCTTATTAGGAATAATAAACATTTTTCAATGATAAACTTGATTAAAATCTTAACTAAATTAAATTGAATAGGCTCAAAAAGTATTACCATCTTGCCCACCTCGTTCTGTGGACATAATAAATTAAAATTGAATCTTATATGTGAAAAATACAAATTTCTTAAAAAATAAATTAAAGTCAGGTGGGCGATTGATTTAGAAATCTAAAACAATATAAAGACTCAAAATGGTCCCCGCCCGCCTTGAAGCATAAACTTGCAAAGACCAACATCTAATGAAACAAGATTGTTTCCATCCGCCACGAAAGACCAAGCTGGAAAGAGCAGCACGTAACTAGACGACGTATTTGCCGCCCGCTATGAGATACCATGCCACACAAAAACTAATATAACCCGTAACAACATTTAATATGTCGTTGGCAACAATATAGTCTGACAGTTAACTGCCGCATAAGCGTGATGTTGCCGTGTAAACAGGTAACTTGGTTTCAGTCCTCAGAGGACAAATTTGATAAGCAGATTCCAACTTATGTGCTAGGATCTTAAAAGCTGTGAGAATGTATCGTACAAGATGATAGCTTGATCAGGTACCAGGAACATCCATCTGACAGCTCGTGATCAAAGCTGCATTGCAACGTTTTGCGGAGGCATGTCTCCCAGGAATAGATCATCACGGGGAATTTCTTGCGAATAAGATACAGAGTCACAGATCATCCTTCCATAACTAACTCAGTACGTACCAAGTCATTCCTGAGTTTCAGCAGCGGAGCAATATAGACAGCCCCGCGTCATCCACGGATGATCGGCAATTAATAATTGCAATTAATAAAGCAATTAATACTCGATGCTTCGCTTGATGCTAATCTGATGATATCTTGGTCACCATAGCTTTGTGTCACCAAATGCAAACTTGATCTCCGTGACAGAGAGTTAGGCAGTGTTTATATTAACATCTATTAGTCACCTAAAAAGAGGCAAAATTGGAAAGAGAAAGTGGTTCTTTGAAAAGTATTTGAAAACAAGTAATGTTACTAGTGATAATAGTGAGAGTCACTAATAATAAAAAAAAGTTCATCACCGTCCACTTTAACTTGTCAATATAAACTGCGACGCAACTTTACTGGCAACAAAAGTCAAGATAAGAGCGGCAACGGTCGCAATTTCGAATCTGGATTTGAATTCTACCAGTACGGAGATTTCTTTAGATCCTTCAAAGAGGCCTTTAAAATAAACGATGATATAAGGTTACTTACACTCAAAAAAAGACCTACAAATATAAGTAAAAAAGACGATTTGAAGGGAAGTTTACGAAAGATGAATGCGGACGTCGTTTTAATGAATCATATTATCAGAGGCGTATGTGCAAAGGGGAAGTGATTTCAATATCATGAATCATCTACTCAAAAAGCGCCATTTGCGGTGTTTTTCTTTTGTTGTACACTTTTTACCAACATGTAAAGCGCTTTAATTTTGGGTGGTTGCAATTATTAAAATCATATGAATGTACTATTTGACAGCGAGACATGGGCCTATCAAGAAAATGATAAGAGTAAAGTTACCACGAATGAAATGACTGCGCATAATATGAGGGAAAACTCTTATGGATAAAGTGAATAACGAAATAATTCAGAAAGAATGTGGTTCAGAAGAAATACGAGTTGGTACATGGGAAAGAAGTTGGTTAAGATCGTTTGGAACGTTGAGAGGATGACAAATGGACGACTAACGAAACAAATGTATGAAGGTAAAGTAAATGATATCGTGTCCAGAGACAGACCGCGGAAATAATGTTTAGCATGTCTAAATGAGACCCTAGTTAGAAGAGACATAAGAAGCCACAGAAACACGAGAGTTTGCATGAAAAAATGCATGAACGTGAAAGAAGCTAGAGAAGTATGCCAGGGCAGATAAGTATGGCGGTAAATAGTTAATAAAAGGAGGGTCAGTAGAGTGAATGACGAATGAAACAAAAGACCGTGGATACTAATAGACTCAAGTGGGGGATCTCACATGAGGACTTTGTGAAGCTCTTCACTTGGGGTGATTGCTAAAGAGATTTATTAGCAACCTAGATCAAAGCAGTGTTGCGGAACAAACCTATTATTTAAATGAATAACACGAGAATTCAAGACCAATTTAAAAACTATATAACTCCTGCCTCACATTACTCCCTTCCCCATCGAGTGAGTCGCGCCTACCCCGAAAGGGAAATGGTTCAAAACGGTTAAAATATTGTAACGCTACACTGAAAAAAATGGTATAGCTGTTCTAGCTAGAAATATATTGCTGAGGAGATATAGCTGAATAGAAACCGTCTGTCTTCCGCAGACAGAAAATGTACAAATAATTCTGTCATTATTTGCTAAACATTCTAGCAGTCATGATCAAACAGCATATTTCTTATAATTAGTTTGCTCGTGCAGCTAAAAATTGTAACCTAAAATAATTGTAGCATCAGTTTTAGGCCTATAAATTGAAATGCATTTAAAAAATGTACCGCCTTGCATTAGTTCACACAACACTAACACCCGACTTTTCCGAAAATACAAGAAGCTCGTGCATCGTGCCATGTGGCTTGTAAGAGTTAAAAAATGAATAATATATACAGTAATGCAACGACAATGATGGAACCGGTTATGGAAAAAAGAGATTTTTTGATTAGCTGTAACCTCCAGAATTATATTGAAGCTCTCAAAATGCGCATATGACATCAGAAAATCTTCGCTTACAACTTTTTTTCGATACGCCCTAGTGTACATATTGATATGTATTGATTATAACTAACTGTTTTCAATTTAAGATTTTTAATAATTAAGTCATGTATGTATCTAATACATAATAAAGATTTAAGTATTTATATATATGGTTGATATATTTTTGCGTCATTACACCTAAAGATATACCGGCCTATTAGCTAGAAAAATTATAGGCACTTCCGCCAGAAAACGTAGCTAGATAGGCTGTCAAGTTTAGCTATATTTTGCACCTAGAATATCTAGCTGAACCAGGTTAGCTGTGACATCTATACTTGTTTAGCAATAGAAATATAGACATGACAGCTCAATTTTCTAGATACTGCACCTATATTTTGCCTCCAAAAAAATCTTTTTAATGCAGCTAACTATTTAGGAAGACGCAATCCAACGATACTTTCTATCTGGGATAGCAAGAATTAATGGACCAATAATTTCGCAAGCAATTACTTAACGAGAAGTGGGGATTCGTGGTTCTGAGAGGAAGCGAGGCCCAGTCGCGGGTTGGAAAAGTCCTATCAATCAGTCCTTTTTGGAAGTTCACTCAGGAGAGAAAGGTTCTGGAGGGGAACGTATTGCGATTTTCATCAGGAAAATTTCGTGCAGACTCCGGTGCGTTTAGGAATGCCATTCAAACATAAAAGTAATCAAGAGTAGTTTTAATTTCCATGTGTAGATATTTTTTGTTACTCACAAAAAAAGGTTTTAAAAAAGTGTATTAAAACTAAAAATTCTTAAATAAAATGCCAGAAACAATTCAACAGTGTGTCTTCGGATCTCAAAATCAGCAAAGCCTCAATTATGCTTATGTTCCAGCCGTAGAGCATGCCTTCTATCTTGACCAAAGAGGTAAAAGATTCATGGGAATCGCCAGCGTAGATGTCACTGAAACAAAAAGTATACATAAGAGAACAGAACGTAATGCAAAAAGAGGCAGACTTGAACGGGGAGAGGGTGGGGAAAGCGTTCCTACTGCATCGGCCTCCACATCTTCCTCTACGATTCATATGGATATAGATTTAGATTCCTTCTTTGAGGAAGGTGAAGGTGATAATCCTCCTCCTGAAATTAAGATAAAGGTTGATGCTTCTACCGATGAAGACGATTTTCACGACATACCACGCAGACTTGTGCAGAGAAAATCATCGCAGGCCAGACTTGACTTATCTGAAGCAACAGTAGTTGCTCAAAGATATGGTATAAGTCAAAGGGCTGCGGCACATTTAAGCTCGTCTGTACTCCTCGCTGCCAATCGAGCAGGTATGATCTCCCCGGATATTTCTCAAAAAGTACTTGAGTGTCTAGTCATAGATAAAAGTAAGATAAGGCGCGAGAAAATTAAAATAGGCTCCAAGTTGAAGCAGGAATTACTCCATGAGGATTCTATTCGTGGCTTATACTTTGATAGTCGGAAAGACGAAACATTGACAGCCTCCGGATTTAAAACAAGGAACACATATCTTTGGGGGCCGACCCAGGTTCTAAATACGTAGGCCATGTCGTCACACCATCGAGTTATGCCCAAGATGAGTGTGATTCTATTTATAATTACGTAACAACAGAACTGAATGGAGGCTTCGATGCAGTGGTAGTCGTGGGCTGTGATGGTACAAATACGAATACGGGCTGGAAGGGAGGAATTATTCGTCTACTAGAGGAACGACTTGATCGTCCCTTGCAATGGGTTGTCTGTCTATTACATTTCAATGAGCTACCGTTCAGAAGTCTTTTCGTATTTATTGACGGACCCACCTCTGGTCCGAATAAATACTCAGGGCCAATAGGGGGACAACTTCCAACTTGTAAGACCCTCGATGTTGTAAAGTTTAAACAAGTTGAGTGTGACTTACCTGAGATTGAGCCCACTGATCTCAGCTCAGATCAAAGGTATCTTTATGAGATATCAGATGCCATACGTTTCGGAGCGTGCTCTCCTGAGCTAGCCTCCCGAAAGATAGGCCCCATCAACATGGCTCGCTGGCTAACAACTGCAAATAGAATTCTGAGATTATACATATCAACAAAAAGACCCACAAACAAACTGCAAGTATTAGTTGAATACTTACTCACAGTATACGTACCTCAGTGGTTCCACATCAGACGGGATAAGTCTATCGCTGATGTCAGTCGGCACGTCTTTCAAGCAATCAAATTGTCAAGGTTTCTTCCTCTGAAGTACCGAAATGTGGTAAACACTTCCATTCAGACAAAAGGCTTCTCTGCCATGCCAGAAAATATACTTCTTGGAATGGTAACCGACCCTAGGCTTACCGTTCGCCAAGACGCACTCACCAAAATCCTGGAAGCAAAACATAAGCAACAGACAACTGTTAGATACAATATTGTGCCAAAAATTGATTTTGGAGCTAATGATTACACAGAAATGATTGATTGGGAACAGACAGACGTTTCACTTACCGTGCCTCCAGTTTTAATTCCTATAACAGAGGATGAACTTACCGCTATGCTATCTATGGCCGATGGCTTGGTACCAGACTGAGACTTTACATCTTTGCCTTGTCACACAGTAGCGGTGGAAAGAATTGTTAGACTGGCAACAGAGGTGTCCAGACTAGGCATCGATCTCGAGGCTCGGAACCGACAGATACGCGCCACACTTCTTTCTCGATAGACTGTCAACTTATTTAACACTAAGAAAAACTTTGTGGGTGTATGAGACTTGAATAAGCACGTCCTACATATGGTTTTTTGGTTGGGTAGGGCGTGGGTGGAGCCCAATGTGGAACCACCTGCACGTGGTGGGCTCTGGAACACTTGAAGTAGTAGAACTCAGTGAGCTAGGAGCTGCACAAGTATTTAAGCGTTTTACTCGAAAATACGCAATTTTAAGCCAATTCCCCCTCCCATGAGGCGTTTCCTAGATGCACAATGTTGGTTTTTCACCCCAGCCTAATATTTAGTAGTTGTCCTATTTGTCGAAATATGCGTTTGTTGAGAATTCTTCCTATTTTTTCTGTGACACCTTAGATGTAGGGTAGGGTGGTGGTCATTTTTTTCTCCTTTTCTTTCTCAGGTTGTTTTGACTTCATGCCCTAATGTGTTATCAGATCTTTTGTAAATTAACACGTCCAAGAAAGACAATTTTCCGTTTTGTTCTATTTCCATGGTGAACTGGATATTAGGATGTAATCGATTGATGAAATCGAAAAACTTATTTAGTTCTTCTCATCCATGTTGCCAGATGACAAAAGTGTCATTAACGTCACGGAACCAGAATTCCGGTTTAAGCTTGGCTTGGTTGAAAATTTTAGTTTCTGGATGTTCCATAAAAACATTGGCCATTTACATGTGAGATTGGGGCTCCCATTACTGCCCCTGAGGCTTGTTCGTAGAATTGGTTGTTGAACGAGAAGTAAGTATTATTGAGACAGTGTTCTATTAAAGGTACGAGCTCGCAAGAAAAATTTGTAAAAGATTTAATAATATCAATTGTATCAGATATTGGTACTTTCGTAAAGAGATATACTATGTCGAAACTCACTATGATGTCTTTAGATTGAATGTGACTCTGTTTTATCTTTTTAATAAAGTCAAATGAGTTTTGGACGTGAGTGATGGAGTTTCCTGTAAAAGGATTTAGTTTTGTAGCGAGGAAGCTTGCTAAGTTGTAAACTGGTTGTAAATTGTGTTTTTATAGGTCGCCTTTTAAGTTTTATGTATGTATCGTCAGTTAGAAGGTCCATGATTTTGTTGGTATATTTTTCTTTATTCATTATTACTGTTGTGCTTCCTTTATCTGCAGGTAATATGATAATATCTGTATTCCGATTGAGTTCTTTAGTTGCGTTTTTTTCTTGTTTTGTTAAATTTGAGGAAGGAGCTTGAGCTAGGCGTAACATGTTGGCCGTGCTACGTCGTATGTTATTTGCTTTTTCGGGTGGAAGGATATATACTGTTGATTCTAAATTGATGACTATTTCTTCTTTTGGATTTTCAAAGGAGCTACTGCAAAATGATGTCCTTTAAATAAGGCTGAAATCATTTCCTTGTTGAGAGGATGGTCAGAGATGTTTTCTACTGTATCTATTAGTTGTGTTTGCTTTACTGGAAGTAATTTGTCAAATTTTTTTTTTTGTTTTTGAGTAGAAAGCTCTTTAATGCGTTGGGATTGCTCAAAAGATATGCGGTCCAACATGGACCAAGTGTCAAATCTGAGGGTGTTTGATAGGAAAAGATGAAGTTTTAATAGTTTTTTTTTATAGTGTACAAAAGACATTTGGTATGTTGTATTCTTTCTTTCAAGAGAAGCAAACTTGTATTGTACAGAATTGATTTGGATTTAGATGTTCCCAAATTATTTTTCAGTTGTAAGAATTTTGGGACGATTTTGTTGCCCCTGCACCGTTTCCAAAAAGCTAAAACTGTTAGTAGCTTACCTTGAGAAGTCCCGAGCTTACCAAGGGTGTTAGTTTTAGTAAGAATACTCTCCCCGTAGAGTATATAAAATTCCTTGTTATTGTGGCAAAGTCTATATTGTAGAAACCGGGAGAGCGGTGAGCCAGCGTATAAAGGAACATGAGACTAAAGCCAGACTAAAACATTTCATGCAATCAGTACTAGCTGAACATCATATCGAAACAGGGCATAACATTTTATTTGACAGAACAACAGTCATTGCAAATAAACACGCAAAATTTTTGTTATTTTTTGCCATATAAGTTTGTATAACATGAGTAACACTTTCAATTATCCTAGATTTATCCTAGCTAGGGGAAACGGAAATGACACTGGGGAATTTTTGTGTATGAATTTAATCTTTTCGAGTTCCAACACATAAAAATATGCCACCTGTACATTTATTCTTCCGTATACTGGTATTATCAAAATAATGTTCTGAATATCCCTAGGTTTCCATATTTTCTGCATCTAGGGAAAAACTGAGACGTGTCGAAGAAATTCTAAGTACAAATTCGGATTCAGCAGCTCAAAAAACAATTAGGGTAGCTTCTTGATTTGTCTCGTGCAGACCACTTTTTTCTTTTTGGGCCTGTTTTATGAATCTCTATGATTGAAGAGTTTTTAATTGAAAATAATAAAGCTCGCCAAAATATAATATTTCAGAGATCATACAAGCTGAACTCGACAGACAGTCTTGGCTTCGGAGGATGCATCACATTATACCTGGCTAGTCACAGCCAGATGTATGCTACTCACTTTCACAGGTCACTGGCAACTTGTGTACCAGGTCTGAACCGTAGCGCACACAACATAGTAGAAAGTAAATAATATGAGTAAATCTCAAAACTGCGTTTCGAGAGGGATACAGCCATTTATAATGTTAAAAAATCGGTCTATTGTATTAAAACTGTTTTAGTTAATTTTGAATTTGATGAGAGAAGAGAATAGATTCCTTGATTCAAGACTGATCGATTGCAGTATGACATTAAGATATTTGTTGAAGAGTACAAATGTTATGGTCATTTTAAATATTTAAATATCATCATTTTAAAAATCTGTTTTTTACAGACAAACTTTTTTCAACAACATAATTAAAATTCATGGAAGAATAGAAAAAATTCTTGCTTCTAGACATTTTGATTGACCAATTTGTATTCTTTTTACTGAATTCTAGCTAGTTTTAAATACGAGGGTAGTTCAATAAGTCCTTAGAATGAAGTATAAAAACAATTTTTTTTGGGTAAATTTTTTTTTATTTTTCAACATAATCTCCTTGGAG
>NC_046663.1:109955095-109958354 GCF_010883055.1 Belonocnema kinseyi
ATCTAGTCGGGAGTGGTGCTGACTGAAAACAGATGATTTGGAGCGATTCGCGCGCCATATGTTGGTCATTCTAAGGACTTATTGAACTACCCTCGTAATATTTGAATTAAATATAATTGATAAATTTCAAATCCTACCTTACACTACTTTTAAGAATTAAACATTTCATAATCGAGCAAAGGATATTAAGCAATCATTGAGTAATTCAACACATCCATTGGAAATTAAGGGCAAGCATCAATTCATTACAAATTTAACTCTTAAGCGTTTTAACCTGAAAATATCTGTAACATTAAACAGTTTCAACAATTTATAATTCAAAACGATAAATGAAATATTTTTTAAAAAACTATCAAGCAGGCTAAATCTCAAGATTTCGCTTTTACGATCAATTTGTTGTGGATCAAACCTTTAGATGCAAATGGAATATTTTTTATTATAATTCTTAAAAATTGAAAAATGATTTAAAAGATTAGAAAGTCACTTCAACATATCTTTAGACTGATAAATACTTTTAAAATTGTGTTTTGGATTTTGTGCAATCCAGTTTAAGCTTCTAAGTGAATCATGTCATTACCATGTTTGTTTTTAGAAAATGAGAATATTAAAAAAACTGAGGATAGGTTAAAAAATAAAAGGCAAAATTCCTTACTTGCTTGACAAATTTTTTTATATAAAGCTTAATAATAAACATGATCCAAGATCATGATAATACATTTAAATATAAAGCTTATATGTACTGAACTGGCTAACCTTACGGATTTTCCATAATTTTTCAACTCTTTCAGGGCCAGCGTTACAGAAATTTCCGCAGCACTGAACTCAGTGCTATTCTTGAAGGATTAATTTCGGGAAAAATTTCATCATGACAAATTAGGGCCTAAATTCACAACTCTGGTACGGCTGTATTTTTTAATTCCTTTTCAACAACACTTATTCACTTCATATAGTCCTGTCGCTTGCTATGATTTTATTTAAAATAAGAGGTCTCCTAGAAAAACAGTCGTATTCTATACATTTCGACGCACTGATTTCGAAAACGATATTGATTTTTCCAAAAAAGCTTCAATTTTGTTATAAATAATTGCTTTGAATAAAAAAAAATTGTCATACTTTTCGGGAAACTGAAATAAAATGACAAAAAAAGGTATCGTGCCATTTTTTTCACAAACAATGGTTTTCGAGGTATGGATTTTTTTAAATAGAAAAATTCCGAAAATAAAACCTCTTTTTGCAATAAAAATAAGATATTTCTGTTCGTATTGTATAAAAATATATTCAACAGCCAAGGTTAGTAATATTATATCAATCTACTAGAAATAAGTAGTTCTTTATGCTTGAACGTGCAAAAAACATTATCTAATATAAGAAGTAACAATAAGAACACGAAATGTTATTATTCTGGTCGTATTAAGTGCAGATATAAGAAACTCATTAACTAAATAATTAAGATAAGTTTTTGTAATAATTAAAACCCTAATATATCATATTGACCATCCTTAAGCTAGATGAAGTTAAAAGTTGTTAGCAATTGAATCTTTTTAGTACGAATTCGTGTAAACCATACATTGATGCATAAAAAATGTGTGACGGTGATTATTCGTATTTAACTATACTTTCGACGCTAAATCTTGGAATTTTTCTATTTTTAAAATCCATAATTCGAAAATTATTGCTTGTGGAAAAAATGGCACAATGCCTTTAAGGCATTTTATTTCATTTTTGCGAAAAAAATGTCAAGATTTTTTAAATTTTATTTAAACCAATTGTTTATAAGAAATTGTTCACAGTAAAATGTAAGCTTTTTCGGAAGAGTCAATATTGTTTTCGAAATCTGCAGGACGAAATCTATAAAAGGCGACTGTTTTTTTTTTAAGGGATCTCTTATTTAAAACGATATTATAGCCAACGCCAGGACTAATAGCTGGCACTAGGTTTCATAGTACATAACATATAAATTTTTAAAATTAAAAAGCGAACTTTGTTTAGAATAATATCTTATGAAAATTTTAGGAATAATTATTTACAATAAATTTTACAAATCAATCTAGGGTTTACATTAGCTCTCAGCCCGGTTTTACGACAATATTCCTAAACTTAATTATATAGAAAATATTATTTATTATTAATTCACGAATGATATATGTATATATCGAGAGGTTTATAGAGAAAATAGTACATCTTGAGTTGAAAGATTTAGTTATAAAACATTATATTAGATTTGTAATTTTATGTTTTAATTATTATATTTACAAACATAGATTTCAAAAACTCAAAAATGCGAATATGTTAAGTCTGATAAATTTAGGACATTGCAATTGATAAATCCTTTTTCAATACAAATTTGGTTTGTATAACACCTCTGTTATAGTCACTTAAAATTTTTCTGAATTTTTTAATTAACACATTTGAAAACATATAAACTTTAAACAATTTAACATAAGAATCTTGGTGAAAATTTCGTTGAGCTCAGGCAAATGCAATTTTTAGTAATACCATTTGAGGCTTCAATTCCATTAGATTCAGTAACCCGACAATAATCATCATTTTAATGAAATTGAAATGTTGTTATTTGAATCCGAATTTGAATTCTACTTCAACTAATCACACATTTACATTAAATTTTAATTATTAGATTTTTCCAACCTTAACAATAAACTAGTAGAAAGCTCTAGCCAAGTGAAAAATCAACAGGATTTTATCTATCTGCCCACCTTGAAATTCTTGAAACATGTGCATAAAACGTAGACGTATACGTTCCTATGCGCGACTGCAAATCCCCCCTCTACATTTTTCTGGCTATGGCCTTCAATTAATGCATATTTTACTAATCCTTAAACATTTTAAAAATTGATACTCTTTCGAAATACAAATTTGTGACCCCATTCAATGCCAGACTTTTATGTATCGAAAAACGTTAAGGCTCTTTAGGTATTTTGATAGAATTAGTCGTTCATGTCGATGTGTATATTCCATCCCAAAAAAAATATGTGTATAATATGCACTTTTTCTTTACAAGTGCGTCAGTGACAACCACCAATTTGCGATATTTTGATCTACTTATAAGCTGCAGTATCCACATTTTTCAATTTTATATTGATTCCTATATAATTATTCTATTTATACAGGCATCACCTGGCCTTACAAAATTGGTCAACGCCATACAGTCTGTCAAGTTAAAGCGTGGGTGGCTTTACTCGCAGTCGGTAAGGTGTATCGACATGATTTTGGTGTCAAAATATTAAGAAGAGCTCCCTCT
>NC_046663.1:109958454-109960935 GCF_010883055.1 Belonocnema kinseyi
GCTCTTCTTAATATTTTGACACCAAAATCATGTCGATACACCTTACCGACTGCGAGTAAAGCCACCCACGCTTTAACTTGACAGACTGTATATATAATTTATAATCATTTAGCATTGACCCATCATTTAGGTACCAATGTTATGAAACTCTACATCAAAAATTACATCGAAGAAGTCGTCGAAGGAACGTTTTATTAATATAAATTTTGATCACTTGAGTTTCTTTTTACACTTGCTTTTTATGCGAACGCGGCAATCATTTAAATTTAAAATTAAATACTGGGTTTGAAAAACAGGTTATTCTGAAACTCACTAGTTGATCACTCGAGCAAAGGAACAGAAAGTGAAAATAATACTCCCCAGTAGCATCCATTATTAAAAAAATATATATTTTTTTATTTAAAAATCTTAATAGTGAAAAATTTTGCACCGTGGGGAACATTTTTAAATCTATCCAAAAACAAAGATAGTTAGGAAGAACCTTATAGCGTTTGCCCCGTGTTTTTAAAAAGAAGATCTCAAATGGGACAGGTCTAACTTTTTCTACAGATACAGTGTTAAAAAAATAGTTGTTCGTGATTATTTTTTTTATAGATTGAGCGCGGTATCGCAAAAATTCGCAGAAATTCATTGATTGGACTAGATGTTTGATTAAAGCCTTAAAAGCTGTGTAAATTATTATTTTAAATTTAACTTTTTTTAATGCTAACTTGAGTTTTTTTACTTTCCAATCAAAATAAAGTGCTTAGGTCTTTACCGCGGGGAGGTCAATTTTCGCAAAACGCGTAGTAAAACCATGGTCTTCGGCTGTGGTTTTTTCTCGTCGTCCTGCAAACATTGAATTCCCAGCATAAAGTCGTTTGTATCATTGAGAATGATGTACGATATTTTTATTCGAAACCGCCATATGTTATGATCCTATAAAGTCCCCTAAAAAGTGAGCGCCTGAAAGCCTTTTACCGAAGTGATGTGAGAACGTCCTATGAAGTGAATGTTTTTTAATAATGATGATGATCACTAACCGAACGTTCTTTCGTTTTGTTTTCTCCAGTTTTTTAATTCCTCTAAGGCCATCTCATATTTAACCTTAGATTTTTGGGCTACACTTGTTTATCCTAGACAGTTTACGTCACTGCTACAGAAAATTATGCACCGTATCATATTTTTACGACAATACAACTGCATAAAACTTCCGCTACAGGTATCGTAAAACACTTTTGAAATATTCTTTGGTGCTCAATGCGAATTTGATCACCATTTCTTGCTTACGCGAAAAGTTTTTTTTACATTTTTTTCGTTTTGTAATGCATGACAAAGTAAAAAGATTATATTTACAGCACTGACTGTTCGCAAGATACATGCAAAAAACCACCCTTTTCATAAAGTTAAAAATTTTAAGATGTATGCTTCAAGGACAATCGTTACACTCGAATAAACCTTTTCATTTCAATTACTTTTGAATACGCATACGCAAAAAATAATTTTACTTCCGTCCAACTGTTGGTCCCTTTTGAGGAATCTATAGTGTTATTGTGATAAGGCAATTCTTTTTTTAATTATTTCGAGGGGTACCTGTAGAGAAAAGTGAACTAAAATGAATCAATCCAATGTTAAGTGAAATATTGTGCCATGAAAAGAGCCGGGGCTCAAAAACGATGCTGCTACGTTCTTTGTTGAAGTGACAGCCGTAGGAATGCATTCAATGAAAATTGTGATTTTTATTTTATAAACTTTCCAAAGCCATGTCTGAAGTTTATACAAGAAGAAATTGATAACCGAAGCACAATATTGCACGTGAAAAACTATGATTAATGCAAGAAATTCGATCAATGAGTAAAGGCATGATGTAACCTTAACTTGCCACTAATTCGTTCTTTTCCCTTTGTCGATTCCTTCCGACACTGCAGCGATCTTTTTAATTGAGTACAATTGTGTCCTTTTACACTTCATTCTGCTATTTATTCTGCTTCTGGCACATCTTTGGCATTCAAAATAACTTTCGAAAATTGCAGACTTGCACACATTTTTAGATCCGTTTGTCAAAAGAGACCGACACTTTTGAATTTGCGACAGGTGCCATCGCGGCCGCGCTTACGCACCACTAACTTCCGAATTGAAATGAAAAGGTCTATTAGCAGTTCAGCAATTCTCGACGGCGAGTTTTTCAATCGTCCTTTTGTTTATTTTCGTTCAGTTTAATTAAAACAAATGGAATCCTTAAGTTGAATTATTGGAAGTTGTTCGTGAAAAAAACATTTAAAGTTCAAGTGTTATAAAGCACAGGTGTATTTCATTTTTTAACGCAAGAAACACCCTTTAAGTTGGTACCGCATCGATTATATTAGCAAGCTTAGGTTAAAGTATAATTTCCTCTAAAAAAGCAGTGATCCATAGCCGAGCTTCAACTCATAGGTCAATGGTTTCCTGTTTTATCTAACTTTAATAAAGTGCGCATGATTACTCTGATTAAATACGTATGCT
>NC_046663.1:109961035-109974255 GCF_010883055.1 Belonocnema kinseyi
AAGAGAGTTGCAAGGAGTTTCCGTATGAGTCTATACCTATTAACATATATGAACGCAAAACAAACAAGTAGAAATATTGTATATACACCAAACTCTTGCTTTCAGTACATTGTCGGGGATTGCCTTCAATTAACCTACTGAAAATTCCTATATGGGAACCTACATAGGATCCTACATGTTTCACCTGTAGGTGCCACCTATAGAAAATAACATAGGATCCTATATAGGTGCCTGCATAGCAGTGGTCGGCACGCTCTTGCCCAGGGCAGAGTACCCTGCCCTGGCTACGACCTACTTTCAGAGCAGTACTTGCAAGCTTGGCCAGACCACCCCTTAACTCAGGAGTCCTTTGTTAAAAAATTGGAGAAAAATGTGAGATTAAAAAATTCGTAAATTTGCAATCAGTGACTTAAAATTAATATGTTTGGAATCTATAAAAGTATATAAAGGTTGAAAATTTGAAAAGTATTTAGTATTAAATTGACTGTAAAACTGGTGTTTCTTGATGTTAAACTTCTTTAAATTTTTTACTTTTCTAGGCAAGTAATATATCATTTGAATCGGGAAAATTCGTAGATGCTGATAATGCTATTTTCAAATCGCTAGTTGAAAGTCAGGTATAGCCTGACCATACCTGCAAATTAAGCAAAAAGTTTGCCGACCACTGCTGTATAGGACACTCCCTACTAAGGTACCTACTGGTACCTCACTTATAGTACCTAAAGTTACTTATGTGTTTAGGTGCTCCTGGATGACCAAAAAACTTCTGCGCAGCTATAGGTGCCATAGAATACTACCCAGTGGGCACAAAAATTGGCGACGTCTTTAGTACACCGTTATGACATCTTCACGACAACTTTACGACATCTTATGTCCATGTCGTTTCAGCGTCTTTGCAATATCGTAAAGGCATCGTCAGATCATACGACTTATTTACGATATCGTAAAGACACCTTAACGACATGGACATAGGATGTCGTAAGGTTGTCGTAAAGATGTCGTAATGATGTCGTAAAGACGTCGCCAAACTTTGTGCCCACCTGGTACTGCGTATCCGGATATGGTCCCATGCAGAAACATATACAGGATCCTACACAGGATCCTATACAGGAACCTATATAGGATTCTATGTAGGATTCTATGTAGGATCCTATATAGAATCCTATGTAGGAACATATATAGGAAACTATTTAGCAACTTTCAGTAGTGTAGTCTTAGACTGATTTCGGGGAGGTCGAAACGTAAACAGTGAGGGCCGCTTGACTCGTTTTCGAATAGACTATATATCTATGTACAGGATGGACACGCTGGGGCTTACGAAAATGAATGCAACTCCGCATACACTCCCATAAGAATAGCATTTACGTGTAAGACGGGTTGCGTACTTTTGGTAAGCCCCAGCGTGTCCACCCTGTATATAATGTAGCAATCACTCTCGGCCTGCTCCCCTGAGAAACTGCTGAAGCGAGCAATTCTAGGAAGAACGAGAACGGGGTGACTGAAAACGAGAGTTTGGTGTATTTTCAAAAAATGGAACATCGAATGTGCATTGTAGAAAAATTCCATACAGATAGCTGATACAGTAAGATTATTTGCGCGACTAAAATCACTGACTAGGTATTGTCGTGTTACATAATATTCCTGTTGTACTTGATATGTTATTGTTCACAAAGTTTTATGATATTGTTGTGTTAAATTGAGATCTGTTCTCGCATTCTTTTCTAATTTTTGTATTTTTGTAGAAAGAGATGTAGATATTAGATATTCAAACTTTTCTTTAAAATTATGTTTGGTATACGTTCGTTACAAGTTTTGTATAAATTTTGAACATTTTAATTTCATTTCTCATCATTTCTAAAACTAATGTTATATTATTACAAATACTGAGTAAATTATAAGTATGACAGAAGAATACTTTTTTATTTAATACCTTCGATATATACTGATTATCGAAAGACAATTTGATTTTCTTGCGTAATTTAATTAAACGTAATTCAAGAACCTAACTGTCAGAATATACATTTTAAATTTTTCCGCTCTTATTTGTGGAAACTCCTTTTACGTAGAGTATGAAAGGTTCTTGAGCAGAGAAATTATTTTTAAAATGTTATATATCACAGTCGTAAAGTCTGCTCAAAGCTATGTTTTTAGTGTCGATAAAAAAGTAGCTAGCCTGCGACTGCTACTTTCACTGTGTCTCTTTTTTCACTGATTTCGCAGTTCATCGCTTGGTTCGACTCTTCATGGTGAAGCGCCTCCAGAAATTGCCGCTTTTTTTTGTGGGCGTCTCTATAGTTGAATCGCAATTGTAACTAGATTCCTCGTCTGTATCCTGAGCATGTTGGGCTTCCCTCTTCGGAGAACTGGATCCTAAATCTCTGTCATCCACCCCATTCGTCTCCAGTCCTATAAATTAAAAATGTATAATACCAGAATTTATATTTATTCTAATATTTTTATTCAAAAGTATTACATTATCTCAGCATATCATTGATTAATAAAAAGCTAATAGCGTACTTATAAATCACTAACGAATATTACTAAACTATGCTTCGCAAATATAAAACCATTAATTTCGAAGTTACTGAACCAAACACCCTTTTTCATGATTTTCTCTAATTAAAGCATCTTTTTAGAGGAGTGAGAAAATTCAGTAAAAACAATACTAAAAAAATTAAAGGATATACAAAAATGATATAGCTACATATTTTCAATTGCAATACCTAGTTTTTATATTTCTAATAATACTTATCTACTAAGACTCAACCAAAAATTAATTTTGATCTTCTGAACCTTGAGAATTTAGAATTCTTCAATTTTGACAGCTCCCAATTCAAATACCTATGTATTTGTACATTTCCAAGTAGATTATTTAATTTTGTATTTTAGCTGGAAATTGTACAATTTAAAGTCTTAAAAATTAATAAATTTCCACGACAATTTAAATAATTATCCCATTGAACTTCGGATAATACTGAAGGGTTTTGAACAGGTTAGATTGTTGAATCTTGAAAGTTAGTAATTTTAATTATTCCACCTTTATATAGGTTAAAGCTACATGTACCGAAATTTCACCACGACATTTTTTAGAATTATGTGGCAATTTTCCCAAGTTTAAATATTTTAAAAACAATTTCTGTGATTCTTAATTGTCTTTTGTTAGAAGAGCTTCGCTTGAGCGTTTGAGCGCACCTTTACCGCGCGGCTGTTGGTTCTCATTCGCGCTCGGTCTTTGCATTTCTCCGACATTCGTGCACAGACCTTTTAAAAACAAAGGTCAAAGGATCAAGAATTTTAATTTTGTGATTGTGAACTCTCTTTTGATGAAGCTTTTTCGGCTTCACCGAACACATTCTCATCACGTATCTCGTGCTTTGCACTCGATTTTATTCAAAATGTCAAGTTTCCTACATTATGCTCAACACTTTTATGTCAAGTATCATACATTTTTTTGTACCTCTGCCTGGTGTTGCTTATTCAGATTTTGATCAAATAACCCTTACGACAAAATTATATCCTTGGCATATCCCTAGGAAATCTCGGCAGGATATCGGATATCCTGAGAAATGTCCCAAATGTCTCCCGGGATATCCTTGACATATTCCAAAGATATCGAGATTTCCGCCCCGTACGATATCCACTCAATTTCCTGTGCGGGATATACACATTTTTGGCAATGGAATCCAATATTCCTGAAATGCATATTGATTAAAATATGTAGAGTACATGAAAACATAAAGATTCACAAACATGCGTGTGTCAAAAAACCACTTTAAACAAATCTCGAATTTTCATTTTCTTTCAAAATCCTATTTCGGTATAATTATCAAAAAATGATCACCACGAATGATTTTTATAACCTTTAACTGTCTACTTACAATAAAAAACAAGTCACATTGTAAAAGATTTAAAGTTTGCTCTTATTTCTGTTACCTTATTATTGCGCAGTTTAGAAATCGCACTTTTCAAGGGCAAAATCAATTTTTATAATAAAAAACAATCAAACTAATATGTATGGCGTCGATTTGTTTAATATAAATGAGAATAGATTGTAATCCGGCACGAATATTCGAGAAATTGTTGACTTTAGTTAAAGAGTCACTTATTACTGCGTGATAGTTTTCGCACACTGACAGCCATGATGGAATTGACCTGAAAGTAACTTTAGGGGGGACTTTACCATTATTTTATTTCATAATGTTGCACTTTGTATAAAATCTCCGCAAAAATACCTAATATTGTTAAATTATTTCTTATATTTTTGATACGATTGAATATAAATATAATTGGCAGTATATACATCTGAATTTCCGAAAATATACTATAAATTATGGAATTGGGATATCTTGGGAATATCCTTGGCAAATAAAATTGGGACATTAATGGGATATCCTGAAGATATTCTGAGATATCATAGGGACATTCCAGGGATATCGAGATTTCCGCCCTGTAGGATATTATTTGCGATATCCCTAGGATCGATCTCCTGGGATATGCCCACGATATCCTGAGAGATAAATTGGATATCCCGCCGATATCTCATGCTGCGAGGGAAAGTACAAACTGTATGTATCATGATTACTTTAATATTTGTTTTTTATTTTGCATTAAACTTTATTCTTATCTGCGCTGAAACATGTATCATTTCAATAAATTTATTGAAATTGAATAGATTGTGTTTCTTTTATTCTTATAGAATGTATCGGTTGTACACAAAATTAATTTTTTTTATTTACAATGTTGTTTTTCACAAATAAAAAAACTACCTATCATATAAAAAAGTAATTCATGACAAATTTGTAGATCTTTTTCAGGTACACATTTTTGTCAATCTATCCCCCGATTAGTCTTTCGAAAGTTATCAGGTATACAGGCGACAACAACAAAACAAGGTTGACGACAGAATAAGGCCTAACAAAAAAATGTCTTTAATCGGCTTATTATGGTAAATATTGAAATTATAAATATTTTAAACCCATGGCTGCGTACACCGACATTTCCGTACGATTATTCGACTTTTCTGGTACGAATAGCGAGACATGGAAAAGGGACTATTTGCACAAAAATTTTGATACGAAAGGCTGGATTTTTTCGACCATCGGTAACCAGCTGCGCTCAGGAGTTTTGTTTATCTGGAGTTTTCCAACTTCCCCGACCAAAACGGCAGGCAAATGCGAACGTTTCTAATAAAAATCCGGCTGCATATGGTAAGGGATTTTAGAGACTGAGACCCCCGACAGAATTTGAGTGCTTTAGACACTGTTTGTAGGTTTATTATGAGAGTTGAGGTTTTTGAGAAAGGATGTTTATCTTAAACGGTTTCATGTCTGTCGATCTCCTATGGGAGGTGGGATTTTATATATGTAAGACCCAAAAAAGGGTATGAATTGAGTAGAACTCGAATCTACTCAGGTGAAAATGCTATATATTTTATATATGTATAGTAAAAAATGTCAGTGGTTTGTTTATTATATAATATAAACTATATATATAAATTTTTCATCTAGATACTTATAACTACTAATCTATCGCCTACTTCAATTATTTTCAATGAGTAGCAACCTGCGCAGTCTTTCTCTGTGGCAGTCTATAAAGACAAAGCGTTCACCTCTATTGTTTGTATTACTTATAAAAAGACAGCTGCAAATTACTACGGGTGTGTTCATTACAGGATACTGGATGCAAATTGCTATCAGTTAATGAGCAGAACATTCGCCGTAGAGGTAATCCCTTACAAAGTTACTCTTCTGGGCACCAGATAAGAGGTGTTTAACAAATCAGCTTCCTCATAAAAGAAATTTAAATCTTGAAGAAAGAAAATAAAATGTTTGAATCTGAAATCATTTTTAAAGTCCTGAACTTCGAAATATGTAATTTTTTTGACAATTGTATCTTTTCTATTTAAGACGAATACTCAGGAATTTTTTGCAAATAGTGCTCAAAGGAATGTGGAAAACTATTGGAAATTAAGTTTCTCGACTTTTTGGCAACAGGCCTTACACAAAATACGTAAGAATTAGGAACTCACCACCACCAGATCGTAGCATGTCAAGAAAGGTGCTCTCAGCATTTCCTCGCGTGCGTCCTTGTTTTTGCGAGGGTGTGCCAAAGCTTAGACTTTGAATATTTATTTCTGCTTTAAGCTGTTCTGGTGGAATGTCGTCTACAAGAAATTCGTTCGGATCCTCCACAAAAGCCTGTTGAAGATCCCGCATAATCTTCTTGCGAATAGTCTTCTTCATGGATAAATGCCGCTCTAAATGCTTGACATCTGTTTCCGTCAGAGTTTTACTGTTATCACGTCGCTTGGATTTCTTCTTTTTACTATTTTTGGGGCTCTTATCCTCTCCAGAAGTAGATACCACTGAAATCGCATTATCTAGTTCCTCCCCTTGAATTTGACCATTATCCCATTTACTCCCAAATCCAAAAATGTCTCTCAGATGGGGAATATTTCGTTCCGTCAACTGTGGTCTAGCCATGTTTCTGCAGGTGTCCTTCAACCAGGGAAAAATTCAAGTTATTACCTCTTCTGGGATTAAGCTCCAACCTTCTTCCTTTGAAGAATTTCAAACGATATTTGACTAAAAAATCAAATGATTTCTGAAACATAATAAAAAATTCAAGGTTAGTTTTTTCTCTACATATGTCTACAGGGTATCAGCCACTGTGGATGCCGATCCTCAAGAGCACGCCAATGTCGGTGCTATTTTGAGTTGTAACATTTTTCAGAAAGGAAAATATATGAAGGCACAATGAAAAGCTACAAATTTCATACCAATGGTTTTCTGTGCATTATCATGCAGTTCATTACCATAAATTATTTAGAAACTAAGAAAACATTTTCTGGGTTGAATGATGAACCAGAGAGATCTACAAGAATAAAAGAAGCGTTGCAAAAAGTAAAAACTGAAGAATTTACTGCAAAGCGAGCTAAAAAATGGGAGCAACCTGATGAGCAAAGGCTGCAATACGATTCCTGGTATCTTGAAAAAGAATAACACGCACGGACTTCCATTTCCTTACATGGCACACAGTACGGTACAGTGAGTCAATTAAGTAACATCAACTATCTCACGCCGTTCTTTCACGACTAACATCATTTCCTATTATACGTCTAAAGGTCCTTACGCTCCATGACTATGTCATTGCCAAATTACTCCTGACACTGCCTGTAATTGCATACTTTGTACAGTTCTTATAACACTATACAAAAAATTAATTTTTTTCCTTCCCAAGCGATATATTAATCTAATTTCCCCTATCATCCTAAGGGTATGTACTTTTGAAAAATATATAGCCCTCAATTTTTACACAGATTTGAGTGAATAACTCAGCATGGCAAAATTTTAAACATGTGAGACAAAAAACTATTTGAAGATTAAGGTTTCATGCATATTGGTTATTGACAATGGCTTAACCAGATGGGGCCTTAAGATCTCTTTAAAAGGTTGATTGTTTTCGAAATTATGTCTAAAATAAGCCCAGGGTGAAGCCTATTTGTCTAGTTTTTAAGTATTGCAAAAATAGTGTAAATTTTAATGTTTTCTTAAATTTTCAATAACTTCCGAAATAATCAACGTTTTTCAATGTTCTTGGGCTTATTTTGAAGATTTTTTTTCATCGTATCACAACAGCTTACGAGTATGAATCGTAAGAAAATTCTTTTCGAATTGCAAGAAATTGAAGTTGTAATAAAAAAGTTAGATAAATTTGAAAGCATCTTATCTGTAGGCAAATCAGAATAAAAGTTAAATAAATATATATTTTACGAAAATTACAGAGAATATTCATGATTATATGTTTCAAATATTTTACAAAAATATTTTTGTGAGACGGTGAAAAAAAGCTTGTAAATGAGCCCAAGAACATTGAAAAACGTTGATTACTTCGGAAGTTATTGAAAATTTAATAAAACATTAAAATTTACACTATTTTTGCAATATCTACGTAAAAACTAGAAAATTTGTCTTCACCCTGGGCTTATTTTAAACAGAATTTCGAAAACAATCAATCTTTTCAAGAGACATGTAAAATTTTCATCATTTTCAACAACTTTTCCCAAAAACATGATAAATATGACAAATAAATGTTATGTCTTACATTAACCTCATTCATCAGGGTATAATCATATTGATTGATTTTACCCAAAAAGCACATCTAATTATTGAATGTATACTTTCGATGAATGAGAATTCGTACTGTATAATTATTTCCTTGATTTTTTCATCGATTGTAAACAGATTATTGGATAAAACTGGCATCTGATCCATTTTCAATGTTCTTTTACATTTGTCAATTTAGACCATTGTTTGCTGCTAAATTATTCCTCTTAATCGAAATAAGAATACTCTGATATAATAAATTGCCATTTAACCATCATCCTAATTCAAAATAATAATTTTTAGAAATAAATTCACTGTTTCGCCTTTTTGAAATATTTTCTCTTATGAGGCATCATTTTCTTTCGTCTCAAGAATAATATTTCTTCATAAAAGGTTGCCATTCTACAACACCTAGTAAAAATGATCATTGCTCTAAACAATTCTTATAAAAATTACATTAGTTTAGCCTTTTTGAACTTAAAAAGGTTATTCTCGAAGAAACAATTTACGTGATCTTATCTCGGGAATAATAACTTTGTAGAATACATTTACACATGTAATATGTTTCATAATGGTTATATACATTTTTAATCGGCAAGTTCCTCATTTAAGAATTCTTTATCATGAAAACTTGAATCAGATGAAAAACTATAAGGCGATGAATTTGCTTTTTAAAAAAGGCTTAAATCTTTTTAAATTATTAGTAGATGTTACCATCTAGATAGAATAACATGCTCATTCAACTACGTTTTCGTGATTTCGTAGATAGTAAGATTTATTATTAATTCTACTACTTGTTTTTAAATAGCAATCTGTTCTGTATAAATGTTATTCTTAAAGTAAGAAGAACCTAAGAAGATACCTAATCGCGCAGAAAAAATAAATTGCCTACACTTAACAAGTTTCAACAAGTAGATTTTTGTGTAATAAACATGTTACGTAGAAATATTGTGCTTGAGAAAAAATGAAACTATTCCGCAGAAAAAATTGTCTACGTTCATAAATGCTAAATAAGTGAATTTTTGTGCGGTATTGACCAACTTTTTGCCCTTTCCACACACAATATTTTTTGTCCTAGCGCACGATGAATAAGACGCTGAACAAGTAAAAATGTCTTTTGTGGGCTTTTGAACCAATGAAGATTACAACGGTAAGCGGTCGGTCAGCACATTCCCACTCGTGTCAGCGGGCGGGAATAACACATTCCCGCCCGTTGATGCGAATTGATACGGGCACTATCGAAGTGCGCATGAGTCAACGTCGTCAGGCGGTCATTTCACACTTTTCTCCGGCACTTCCGACACGAAAGTCGCCTGTATCGTGCACGCTGAACAAAAATATGATTTCGCAGAAAAAAACAAATTTCTATTCTCAAAAATGCTGAGCAAATGGATTTACTCATAATCATTGTTTATAACGACAATTTTAATCGTTCTATGTTCAAATGTGATTCATTAATTATTTCACGCAATTTAATGACGAAATCAGGTTAAATAATGTATTACAATACTGTAAGTGCAATGATGATGTTTAATCTATAATAGAAATATCGATTCATCGAAAGTATTTTACTATTTCTACGAGATAAAAAAAGACAATAAATAGAGGAAACTAGGTATCACAAATATATATTTTTTTAATTTTCGGCATTATGCAACTTAAATAACAAATCAATCTTTTTCAGAATTGGACTCCATGGACACTTTCGAAATTTAACAAGATTCAAACCGCTGGGAAGTGATATAAAGTAGTTACTATGAGCGTATTTATTTTTGCTCATTTTATGAGCATTTTGCTTTCTTATAGGTATCAAATGAATTTTCTTCCTCATAGATGGAGGTATGTCCCTAACAAGTGAAAAATATAGATACTTTCAATATTTTTCAAGCTTATGTTTCTCTCTGTCCGAAAATCTTATTTTCATAAAATCAGAGAGCCCACCAAAACATCAATTGATGTATTCTGTTACAATGCACAATTGTTTAGTTAAGATAGTGTTATATTTTAAATTAAAACCCCATAGAAATAATATAACTTTTTTCTAACCTTTTAGATAACAATTGATTAATTTAAAAATGGTCATTGAAAGTTCGTCAAAAGATCAATTCATGCATTTCGAAGACATAAACAATTACATCAAATAAAGTACTATCATATTCCCAATATCAAATAAAAATTCCCTCATAAACAAGGAAAATAATTTTGTTACAAAATTTGGAAACGATATTGGTAGATTATCGTAGGTCATTAAAGATTCTTAATTTAGAAAATCGATGTGTATTTCAGACGCGAAAAAACATGTCAAATATACATTTTTTCGAAACGTCATAAATCGGTGCTGATGAGTCATAGATCGATGCGTCTCAAGGGTGCGAACAAATACACTACATATAAGATTGTCATTGCAAATCTCTCTATGAGGAAGCAAAAGTGTGAGACGTTCTTCTTTATCTGTTTTATCATTTCCCAAACTTACATACTGACACTGTAATTATTTTGTTAAAAATTTGAAGGAATATAAATTTCTATATATAATTACTATTGTAATTGAATTTTACTTTCCAAATTACTATTAAATCACTGTCTTTTTCCCAAGATTCAATTGAGGAGAAAAAAATTTAATTTACTACTTTTCTTATAATGTATATATGGCTATAACGTTTAAGCGAGAAGTTGAGAAGGACATGGGACTACTTCGCTTCTTGTTTGGACCGCAGATAATAACCTTGATGAAATCCAGCCATTTGTTTTACTGTTTTAGATCATCATAAGTCTATTTCAATCAAAAACCAGTCTTCTCAAGTCTTAATAATACTATTAAAAATAAGAAGCCAGATGCGCACTGAAAGAAATAGGTTCTTGGGCGAACTCTAGTAAAATCTATGGTACAGCTAATTTGATTGGTCGTCTTAGCAATTGTAATTGCTACCTCAAAAACTGAATAATTATATCAACTAATAAATATTTCCAGGACCTTGACTCCTAGGACAATAGTGGGCTCAGCTACGAATTTTTATCAGTATTAAAAGTAACGAAAGCTTCTACCGTGATGCCTCTGCCTTTATCGATATCAACTCTATGTTATTACCTGGCAATTATGGCCTAGCGTGACCAAAAGTATTTTTTTCCTCAGCTTCCTAAGCCAGGAAATCACTGAAATCCTCAGTCCTGGATCACAGAACTGCACAGCACGTTACGAGGAAGCATCTCTTGCATCACAATCACTTGACTCGATTCGACATTTGAAACAATGACTAGTGCCAGTGCGGTGGAAACGAACCCCATGCAAAAAAAGAGAATGGGGTCCGTTCGCAAAAGCCGACTCGACTCGACTGAGAATATAGGCTCAAATCCGGGACTTTCACTTCGAGGATCAAATACTCAACGACTAAGAGACTAACTCCTTCCTCGCGATTAAATCAGTTATGTTTTCCACCCACACAAGTGCTTGAATAAGAACTAGACAAAAACATTTAATAATTAACTAATTCATCCCCTTGGAAAAATATTAAATTAAAATTTATTTGCGGATAAAAAATTATCTAGATAAGGAATACAATAAAAATAGAACGAATTTAAATGAATTATCAGCTGTAGCTAAAAGATGAAAGGGTTACATGCGTTATTTCCTAATAAAAATTTTGGAATAATACGGAATGCAGATTTTCGCAGAATTTTCAAATATTCTAAACTGCAACAAAAAACGGGTCAATTTTGAAAAACATTAATATTTAAATTCACAATAGAAAACTCGAATAAATTTTATTTTTAAAAATGGTTGATATGAGAATGAGGGAAATAATTACTACATTTTTAACCCTGTTGGAAAAAATGAAATAAAGTTATGTTCTAGAATAATCTAATCTGTTCTCCAATATTTTATTAAATTCCAATTTATTTTACATTGTGTAATTAAGTCTATCTCTTTTTATTCCAAAAATCCAAGGGGCATTCTTAAAATTTTTACTGCATTCTGTATATTCCATTTTTCTTTCAAATACACCTAACTCTCGCTGTTAGCCCCTCCGTTTTCAGCCTTCCTAGCATGGCTGGCGCTCGCAGCTTCTCAGGGAAGCAGGGCGAGAGCGGTTCCGACATTCGTATTGGAAGAGCGGCAGTGCATGATTACTCAGTCAATTATATTGCTCAACAGTATTCATTTCAATTGGAAACGGTTCAGGCAGCCCTGACTGTTTATGTTTCGATCCCCCTGAATCCAGTTCAAGGCTATTTGCAGGCAACCCCTGACACTGGACTGAAAGCATGAGTTTGTTATAATGATATCCACCTTAACCCTGGCCTCAGTCCCGGATCGATAGTAATTTCTATCCTAATATTCTGAAACTTCATTATTCTATCCTTTTCTATCTTAATGTATTCTAAAACCATCTTATTCAATGCATTTCTGGCATAGAAACTTCCTTATCTTATACTTTAATTCGAAACGATATCCACTACTAACAAAAACCATTCTAAATCAAGTCCATTCTATCCTTTTACATTCTTATATCCATTCTACATCTGTCTCGTGTAATGCATTCCTATTTTCTTGAATCCGTAAAAAGTACGTCACTGAGTCTAATCAGTAAGGATTTTCACTGAAGATTTATTGAAAACCACTGAATAAGCAGTAAAATTCTCTTATTCATCAGTAAAAATCCTTACTGATTTGAATCAGTAGTGTACTTCAAAAAATGTTCCATTTTATTAATTTTTTTCAGAAGAATATTCTAAAGATGACTCATTAAATCTATCTCCGTTTATTTATATCGTATAGCTATTTAACTATGTCCATTTGTATCGAATTCCATTCTAAATATGCCTCAATTTATCTATTTCTAACCTAACATATCCTACTCGAATCTCATATATGTTTTTTATTCGTTTTTATTTCATCATTAAGCGAATGATGACTTCAGGATAAAAATTAGTTAAAGTAGACGCTTTGCGCCTGGAAAAAATGGTTTTCTAGTCTATTAACACATAAAAAAGTAATTCAAACTTCCCTTTTTCATACTTTTTCTCCTCTAAAATCCTCTGCTTCTCTTACTTACACTTCAACCTTTGCTGCCCCTCCTTTCCTCAACTTCTTCCTTTATACCCCCCCCCAACATT
>NC_046663.1:109974355-109976620 GCF_010883055.1 Belonocnema kinseyi
CCCCACCTCCTTTCCCTGCTCTTCTCCTATGTCCTTCCCCCTCATTTCCCTGAGTTATGAGTTGTGACTTACGAATTCGCCTCACTCTCCCTTAATTGAAAAACGAATGACGGACAAACGGACACCCCACCGAAACTGTAAGGGTTTCTGCCTGGGGCTATAAAACCCTAAAAAGGGAGAAAAAATTATAATAGAATGTAGGGAAATGGCTATGAAATACTTGAATAGCTATGAATGGCTATGAAATCCTAAAAAGGGACAGAAAATAATAGAATTTAGAAATAGAGATAGATGAGTAGGATAAAGAGGTATTAGCAATAGGCTGAAAATTATTAGAGATGGACAAATAAGTACAGGACTATTCAGAAGCGCACTAGTCTCTCAATCTGAATTCGCGATATACGTTTTGGTGATTCAAATTTAAAGAGTAGGGGAAAAGGGATAGCAAATTATAGAATTATTATTGAGGTAATTAATATAAAATTCTAGAATGAGGGGGTGCGTGCAACAACCGGTCAAAGAATTGTAACGCTCCGTTTTGTTAGACCCTGAAATTCAATTGCGCGTCTTTTTTCCTCATGGAAAATGGTAGCTCTTGTAGTTTTCAAAATAAATAGGAAAAAAAAACAATTTTTTCTACAAACCAAATTTTTATTATTTTTTTTTTACTTTAACTCGCGCTCAGTTATTCCATTTTGAGAATTTCGTAATAGAATTTACAGCGATTTCGCTTTCTATTGTTCCCAGGGTAATTGTGCATGTAACAAGTTTAGATATTTATAAAAAAAAAAGATAATAATTTTTTTCCAGCGCTGTCGTTGATCGCGCGTAGGCATTATAGTCTGCGCTGGGGTAATCGAGTCCGAGTAGCAGATCGTTGAAAGTACAGAATGAAAATTAAATAAGTACTAAAAGATGATGTTTTCTTATCAATATATTATATTTTAATGTTCAAACTTATTAAAAATGATGGTAGAAACACCTTGCAGAAACTTTAAAATACGAGAAACTGAACTTATTAAGGACAACATTTTTCATAGTGTATTCGGCTTTGTTTGCCAAAAAAATATAAACTTTTTCTGCCATGAGTTGGCTTTGGTCTATTATCCATTTTCAAAAAAGAAAAAATCACTGCTTCCTGCTGGTAGTAAAACAATCATATTTTTTAACCACTTAATTAATCAAAATAATATTTTCCAGAAAACTTCTCTATTCGTTTTTGAACAAGTTTCCTGCCGGAACTTCTAGCTTGCTCAAAATCCGCTCGACTCCCCAAGTGCTGGAAACATGTGTGGAAAAAGTCCTGCTGAGACCTTTTAGGATGAGGGCCCGCAGCGGGGGCCAGCATGGATGTTCCACGCGTGAAAATTCTATGAGCGCCCCCGTCGAGTGCCCAGCTCAGTTACCCTCACGGATCAACGATTAAAATTTGAAAGTCCCAAGGACGTATATTTTTTACACTAATAATTTTAAGGTTTAATGTGTTCAGACTTACAAATAATGAGTTTCTGTCAAAAATTGAATGGCACTTTTTTGAATTTCGAACTCTGAAAATATGGATGTTCTATAGAGGCCCCCGCCGGGAGCCCAGCTCGGTTGCCTTCACGGATCAACGATTAAAATGTCTAAGTCGGAAGGGTAAATATTTTATATCCTAAAAAATGGACATAAAAAAATACGTTTAAAAATAGGGTTCATGAGTTCTAAAATTTCAAAAAACTATGAATCCATGTGTCCCGAAAGCAACGTGTTTCCTGCTTCTTCTTAGGAAAAAAATTCTAAGTTTTATCTTTATGAGAAATTTTAAATGTTCATAAAAATTACATTTCCCGTCATTATAAAAAGTTGTAAAATAGTATACAACGTGAAAAAATGAAATCTTATGCGAAAAAAATGGTAATCGATTTAAATTATTTATTTTATTGATTTTCCTGTTAACAATTCGTGTATTTTACATTTACATAATATCGTTTAATAATAAATAATTAGAAAAAGTGAACTTAAAATTTGGTACTTTAAATTTTCTGAACTGTAGCTTATGAGGATAGCTTTTTCACCGAGTTTCAACTTGTCGATTTAGCGCAGTGGTTAGCACTCCCGGCTGTTAGGTGAAAGATTTAGGTATAGATATGTAGGTTCGATACCCTGTTGCGTTAGAAATTTTATTTGTAATATAATGTTTAAAAATGTAATATATGTATTCACTCTTAACAGGACTATTAATATTTGCATTCAAAATATTCGCAATAACCGGGCCGGGGGGGG
>NC_046663.1:109976652-109977245 GCF_010883055.1 Belonocnema kinseyi
TTATTGTAAATTCAATGATACAGGCCTAAAATAAACACACAAGAGGGTATGTATATATATATGTGTGTATGCGTATGTGTATGTATGTATGTATGTATGTATGTATGTATGTATGTATGTGCACATGTGTATTTTTGTGTGTTTATATGAATATGTGTGCATACTTATTCTTTCTAGTCGCGACGCCCACAATGAAATTTGTTGTTAATGGTTCTTTTTTTTGTCAAAAATTATACTACCTGGCTCAAAACTGAATCATTTTCTTCAAAGTTCGAGAATTCGGTCAACATTCATCCTTCTCGTTTAAAAATTCTTTCTATTCGGTGGAAAATTCAATTTTTTTTTAATTGGGGGTACAAATTTCAGATTGAAAACTAATCTCTTTTGGTTGCTTGACATTTTCATCTCAAGTGAAAATGTATCTATATTGTTGAAAATTCAACTGTTTTGTCGAAAATACCTGTTTTTGGCTGTGATTCGGATATGAATATTTCTTGAAAATTAGTCTTTTTGGTCTTTTTTTTTAATTCTTTTTTCTGGATCTACATTTTATATTTCTCCAATTCTGCACATTTGGAATTGAAATTTTCTTG
>NC_046663.1:109977345-109990881 GCF_010883055.1 Belonocnema kinseyi
GAGCCTGCATGAAAAAATGCATGGACATAAAAGAAGCTAGATAAGTATGCCAGGACAGGAAAGTATGGCGGAAAATAGTTAATAAAAAGAGTGTCAGTAGAGAGAATGACGCCTGAAACAAAGACCTCGGCTACTAATGGACCCAAGTGGGGAACCTTACATAACGACTTCGTGAGGTTCTTCGTTTGGGGTGATTGCTAGAGAGATTGATCAGCAGCCTGGGTCGGAGCAGTGTTGCGGAACGAACGTGTTATTTACTTAAATAGCACGAGAATTCTGGATCAATCTTAAAAATCTCTATCCCTTCCACACACTATTCCTTACCCCTACCGAGTGAGTCACGCCTAGCCCGAAAGAGAAATGGCTTAATGGTGTAATAATAATATGTTTACAATGAATCAAAAAAATTTGATAAGTTATATTTAACGATGAGTAGTACAATGTTGAATTTTCAAATCGGTTTTTCTCGAAATGACTAAATTGCACTTACGTCGTTCTATTTTTTTTTAAATGTATTTATATATTTGAGAATCTTTGAAATACTGTGAAATTGTAATATGAAAAAATGTAATTTTTGGATTTTCCTATATGTTGTATGCTGTCAAAATTAGAATTTTTGATTTTTCAAGAAAATTCCAAAAGTTGTTATAATGATCTTGTAGGGCATTTATAACTCGAACTTTTTCTCTTCTTTTTTCATATCGCCCGTTAATTGGCTTGAAAGGTTCATTTTCGTGTATTTTTTGCCAATCTAATAGAATGATTTTTTCCAAAGTTATCGTGCTCACTGACAGATAGGCATGCATACATACCGACATACCGACAGACAGATACATTCCAAAAACCTATTTTTCAAATTCAGGGGTCTTAAAACGTAGACATTTGACAAAAACTGGAGGGGGGGGTCAAATTTTACACAAATCTAATACCTTCTCGGATGAGAATGTAAAAATGATTTATTTGTCATGAATAATTTTTGGATAGTTCTGTTTTTGGTTTTAATCGTAAAAAAATAGCATTAAAAAGAAACATTTTTCTACTCTTGATTTTTTTTTATATCGTGCGTTATTTGGCTTGAAATGTTCATTTGCGTGTGTTTTTTGGAATTTTGCAAATGCTATAACTCTGGTTATTTTTGATTTAATGGAAAAAGTCATAAGGATAAATTGTTCGACTTTTTGAATACTACAAATAACCGTACTAAGAGTTTTAAAATTTCAAAAAAGTGGTTTCAAAAATATTCCAAATGTGCCCACTTTTTGAATTTTTATCCAAAAATGGCTGGCTAACGAATTTGACCTTTAGTTTAGGACACTAAACGAGTGGACATTTGACAAAATCTGGGGGTCATCAAATTTTACACAAATCTAATATCTTCTCTGATAAGAGAATCTCCCTCGATATAACTAGAGAAATCCGCCAACGCCATGCATGGCATGCATAATTTCATCGATGTCGCTGGCACATTTCTTCGCTTGGACATCTTTGCTCGACTCAACACATTTACAACTCGAGAGCTTACGTACAACACATGCGGAGTTTTGATTTTGTACCAAGCAGCGTAATCGGCTACTTTCCCCAGACGACAGATCCGCAAAGTATTTGATTTATATTCTTCCTTTGAATTTCGTGATGTACACGCCCTCTCTTAAAAATTTCAGGTACCGCAAAGTACTTTCTATACATTTTTATATTGCAAAAAACCCATTTTTCGAAAAAATGTCGATTAACTATGTTTTTCCGTTGTAGGACAGTATAGCCGTCCCGAGAATTTACGCCGCGCCACAGGTAGGTATAACAGGAGCTGCGCAGGCTGCGGGGGATGTGCGATGGCCACACAGGTGTGAACAAACAAAAGCGTTTACATCTGGAACCGTACTGTATCGAGTTTGTTCCCCACCACCGCCATGCCCAAAAGCAACACAAGAGACGAGTTTCGCTGTATAATATACATAGAATTTTATACTCTTTGTCGCAATTGTGCATGCTGAAAGTTTCGATTTAATCCATCCCCGGGAGAAAACTCAAACTTGCAAATTTTTTTATTTTTAGTAGTTTTTAACCACAGATAAAAATATACTCATAATATATTAGCTGGTGAAAATATTTTCTCCCTAATATACTATGGCTGGTTAACATCGGTGTCAAATTTCAACTCTGTATTGCAAAAATTGTACTTGCAGAAGCCAGCAGTAAATAGCGGTTTGAAAGTGATAAAATTATCCAAAATAAAAATAGCATAAAAAGGGGTGAATAATATGCAATTATTATTAGAAAGAAGAATATAAACAAAAGGAATGGAAAAAGATTGATTATTGTGGAAAACGTGATTAAATAAAAGGGAATAGTAAATTATATATTATAAAATCGCTGTGAAGAGAAATAGCACCAAAAAGTTTGGAAAAAGTTCAGAACCGAGAGAACTATTCGAAGGAATACTAGAATAAAAAAAGAGTAGAAAAAAATGAATATTTTTCACAAAGCAAAATTATATGCAAAAGGATATATTTATTGAAAATACAAATATAATAAAAAAATGATACAAGTCAATAGAATGACTTAAAAAAATAACAATAAATAATGGTCAGATTCTGAAAATAAAAAAGATAGAATTTTTTTAAAGAGAACTATGATAAATAGCATCATAAATTTTGTATTCCTTTCTATCTTTGTATTATTATATTTAGTCGTAATAAGTCCTTTAGTAAATCAGAATGGAATTACTTTCAATGTGGTAATAAAATGATGGTACAAGCGGATCATCTACAGAAACGATAGGAGCCTTACCTTCCACCCTGAAATAACTGTAAAATTTAAACCAACCTAGATCGCACTAGCAAGGGCATGTAGGACTCGAAGAGTTACAATTATTTCCAACTTAAATTAATCTTGCAAAGTAATTACTAGAAAGAAGAAAATGGTTTTTTGCTGACTCACAAACCATTGTTATTAATCTATGTGAGAAGATTTGACCCAACCTTGATAACTGATTCCACGCTGGATTCTCAAAAAAACAAATATTCATCACACAGATATTTATAACTTACACAACTTATTATTCATAAAACAAAAAATCCATCCACAACAAAATATTGTTAACGCCTTAATCTCTGTTCTACCTGTTTATGTTTTTTTTTCAAATTTATTGTCGGTAATTTTCATAAATAAGTGTCTAAAATTTATGGGGTAAAAGCTATCAAAATTATCCGTATGCGAATTGGCAATAAAAATATACTAAATTCGTTAAGCACCTTTTGATGAAAAAAATTTATATGAATTAAAATTACCAGAAATCTAAAGCTTTAATTGTAAAATAAATTTTAATATTTGAAAATCAGTTTTAGCGCTTCAAAAAAGTTAGAAAGTAAAATTCTCCAAAGCCGGACCGACCATTTTTTTTATCTTTGTAACAGAAACTTCACGAGACTCATTTTAGACTGTTTGACATAGCATGTAAGAATATGAAACTCAAAATAAAGGGGAAATGTTTGCTTAATGTAAAAAATCATCATTGTGTTATACTTTTAACAAAAGTTTTGTAGGGTAAATTCCTCTGATTTGTTTCAGAATTTAAAAATATATATTATTTAGAGGTGGCTGAAGACCATTTGAGGGCAAAAATGATCATTCTTCTTTAAATTGACGCATTTTTATTGGCTTTTTATTTTTGGCGCGTATGAACTGTGTTCTTTACAATTAAATATTGCACACAAATTTTATTCAAAGGTTGCTCAGGACATTTTTCTTGAGGAAATGTGGATTCGATTTAATTTTCTATAGGTTTTTTTATTAAGAAACAATGTCAATTGATTCATTGTGACAACAAAATTAGTCACCTGGTTTACTAACCATTTGTCCTATTATTTTAAGGCCATTCAAGGTCATTTTTCGAAAAATGGTCATTCAAATTTTTTCGTTATTTTTCATGGTAGTCATTTTTTTTTCATTTTGCTTAAAATTAAGGAAAGAAAACGTTAAGAACAGTAACATATCGTAGCTTCATTAAAATATGATCAAGTTTAGTTTTAAAATTGTAATTACGAAAACTTAATTATTATAATTGCATAAAAAGGGATAATGATTTACCTTTTAGAGAAGAAAGAGGGTGGAGTCCACGTCATCTGATCACAGGCATTTTTGTGTCGGAATGGGATTTGGCTGTAATTCAGAATATATGATTATTTGACTGTCAAAAAAATCCCACCAAATATTTTTCGAAAATTCGAAAAAATGGCAGAGATTTGGAACTTTGAGTTTTTGGACTCTTTTTAAATGGCGTATGTTAGGTTGTAATTGACCGATTTAACTTTTCAACGTCTAACTTTACTTGGTTTAAGATACATATCAATATAAAAGAATAAAATTTTTTGTTTCTAAATTTTAGCGAAAAAAATGAAAAACATGTTCCCTAAAAAATTATATTTTTTATCTTTATTTTTGTCAGAGGAAGATATAAGTGTGGTCTTCAGGCCCTGCAATTATTGGAGTGGATTCGCCACTGCTTTTCCAGAAAAAAATCAAACGTCAGGTCTTCTATGGCGCAGCGTGATTCGGTAGGAAAATTAAAGTGCCTGTGAACAAACCAATTATCATAACACAATTTGTATCAAATTAAAAATTGTTTACAAATAAAAATTAATGAAATGTTCTATATGTCGTTTATATTAGAATTAAAATAAGAACAAGCATTTTTAACTTTTGATGAACACCGTTCGTTAGAAAATATTCATATCCATTCCGAAAGATCAAAAATCAATGACACCACTATTTAGAAATATTTTTCATTACTACTGCGTGGAAGTTCGAAAATTTACTGAATTTGTTATAAAAAATAAGTAGATAAAAATGATAATAAAACGAGAAAAATTTATTTTTTTAAATTGTTGATGAAAATAATAATTGTTAGTTATTGCCCAAGATATTTAAAAACTGTATAAATTTAGTTATTTGCAGTTATTTTCCTATTATTAAACCATAATTACAGGGTAATTTATGGTTTTTGCATAAAAAATCGTATTTAGTTTCTTACAAATAGCTGGAATAAATAAATGTGTATAAAGTTTTTTTATTATAGAACAAATTATTTATTTATTTTCATGAACCCATCATTTTCATCCAATTATTTGTTTATAACAGATTTAATAAATCTTTAAACTTCTTTAGTTCTGCTGAAAAACATTTCTAAATATTTGTGTCATTGATTCTAGATCTTTCTGAATAAATCGTATTATTTTATAACGAACGGTATTCTTCAAACGTCAACAATGGTTGTTTTCCTTCTGTTTATGAGACGAAAAATTATTTAAAAACTTTTTTTATTCGAATGCAAACGATATATGCAGCATATTATTTATCTTAATTTATAAAAAAATTTTAATAAGATGAAAAAATTGTGTTTTGAAAACGAATGCGTCCACAGGCCCCTTTATTTGCCCTATTGAGAACTAATGGCAAACCCAATCCAATAATTTTAGATGTAGACCACACTTATATCTTCCTGTGACAAAATGAATAAAAAATGGCATTTTTCGGAATACGCGTTTTTCATTTTTATTTTCTTCACCCAATTTTCTAATGAGAAATTTTTTTTAATATATCTTATATCAAATAAAATTAGAAGTTGAAAAATTAAATCGGTCAAATATAATCCAAGATACGTCATTAAAAAAAAAATTATCCATAAACTCGAAGACTCATATCTCCGCCATTTTTTGGAATTTTCGAAAAATATTTAATAGCATTTTGTTCACCGCCAACCAACCATATATCCTGAATTACAACAAAATTACATTCCGACACGAAAATTCACGAGATCAGATCTGCCAAACAAACTAAAAGGATAGACATAACTGACATAGCCGCTTAGGGTTATTCTCTTAAACTTGTCAATGAAAAAATCGACCTAAGCGGCAATGTAAGTCATGTATCTGTTTAGATTGGATGGCAGAGATGACGTGAACTGCACCAGAGGAAAACAGTTGGCGATGAACTACCATCTAATTTCTAATAGGCAGGGCTTAGCACTGTTTTTTTAACATCACAATTTAAAAAAGGTAATTTTTGCGAAATGCCTTCGAATGCCCATCAATTGGTAGGTAAAACCTTTATCAAACCACTTGAATAATTTTTTTGTGTGAAAATGACTAAATTAACGCTGTTTCTCTACAAAAAAGTTAGACAAAATTAAATTAAATCAACATTTTCTCAAGAAAATGACGTTGAGCGACCTTTGAATGTTATTATAAAAACCTGAGTCTAATATTTAATTGTAAATAATAGCGTCAATTTTAATAATAATGAACATTTTTGCCCTAAAATGGCCTTGAGAGACCTCTAAATATATATTTTTTAATTCTCCAGAAATGAGAGGTAATTTTTTAAGAAAAAGGAATAAATTGTAGGAGTGCCAAGTTGAATTAGGAAAAAGCAAAGAAAATCACCCTGAAGGTAAATGTACCTGTGCGATAGTCGAACAACGAATCTGAGGTGAGCCACCACTTTTCTAAGAATACAGTAGGTTAGAAAATAAATCTGAATCTCTTTCATATACCTGCACTTTTACAGCAATTTTTTAAAGAGAAAAAAATATTCGTTCCATCACTAATACCTGTACGGAGACCAATGCACTTACCCTATTTGTACTTAGCAGAACTTTATAAATTTGTAAGAATGGCAATTCTCACCAAGATTAGCAAAATATATCAATTTTTTTGCAATAAAATAAATCAGAAAGGTCTTCTGTGCATAAACGAAAATTGTACACCAAGAAAAAAATTTGTTTTTATATTAATCTTAAGTTCTCACTGCTGTTTGAAACCTATAAGAAAGGCTTTCATTTGTGTACCAAAAGGAAAAATTTATAATGAACAATACCCAGTGGGCACAAAATTTGGCGACGTCATTAGGAGCTCGTTACGACATCTTTACGACAACTTTACGACATCCTATGTCCATCTCGTTAAGTCGTCTTTATGATATCGTAAATATGTCGTATTATATGACGATGTCTTTACCGATATCGTAAAGACACTGTAACGACATGGACATAGGATGTCGTAAGGTGTTCGTAATGATGTCGTAAAGACGTCGTCAAATTTTGTGCCCACTGGGTAGATAATAAAGTAGTTAATTTAATAAATTCTTACAAGAATCAAAAGTTTTTCTTGCGAATATTGAAAATCTGAATAATTTAACTGCCCTAGATGTAGTGGAAGGTGCAATCAAAATCAATCAATGAATGGAGAGGTTCTGCCCTTACTTCCTAAGTATTAACGGCTTATTAGAAAGAACAATCGTACCATATAGAATTACGTAAGGACAACAACTTTCATTTTATTTATCTATAAACCCGCTCAACGACACTAAAACCTGCTTCTGAATCAAGATTAATATAAGAAAATTACGCATAACCGTAGAATAGGTCAAATTTACAATACTTGAAGTCATGTTTCGCTTTCGAATTTTAGGAGAATCAAATTAACTCTAAAGGATATGTAATCTTTTGTTGAGTCTTCTCGCACGGTGAGCCTGGAACCCATCTTTCATCTCAAAGTTTCTGAGCTCAATTCTTCTTTACAGGGAAAATATTTCTGTTGATATATAAATAGTTCAAAATCAAATTTAAAATCTTGAGGAATGAAAATAATTTTAAAACAAAAAATTCAAATTCCTAACTTTTTAAAAGTTTTTGTTTTAGCTTGGTTTTTTAGGATCACGTGCAACAGAAAATTCAATCGAAATTAGGCGAAATACTTTCTGAATATAATAATTCCCCATGCTACAAGGTAATCGAACATATGCTTCATTATCAAAGTCAAATAATCCGGAAATTAAAAAACTGCAATGGATAATTATGGACGCCGTAATAGGTGCTTATGTCCATTAATTTATTTTTAAATATAGTTTAAAAATAAAGTCAATTTTCTATGATTTAATTTTTTTAAATAATAAGATTATTGATCATATGAAATCCTCACTTAAATGATCTTTTTATTTTTTATGTGTTCACATACATAGAAACATGCAAAACTCCTTTCATAATATTAATGACAAATTTCATTCTCTGCTACGCAAAAATCTCAAGAAACCACACTGCTTTCAATGTATCCACTTTCTTTTATTCTACTTTTTACTCAGTTTTTAACGTGAAATGTCACTTCCTAAACCATAATTAAAATATTTAAAGCATATAGTTTAATTTTACTTCTTTCAAAAAGGGCTTAATAATTTTTTTCTTTGGATATTCAAAACGTTTTCAAAACTATTCAAAGTCAATAAACAGTAAATGAAAGAAAGTGCAAAAAACGCTTTAATAGTCTAAATGACACCAATATTTATTTTCTCTTATCCAAATTGTTATAATGTTAGAAGTGTTTATTCATAGGAAAGAGATTGGCATTTATTTTTTAACTCATTTTTGAGAATTTACAAAATGTTATGCAATGAAATCCTTCAATATACCTCCCTTCTATAATGAGTTAGTTCCCACCCACCGTACGTCCCAAAATCGGCACTATAGAAGAGTTTCACTGTACTTTTTTTTATAAATGGCCTTCCAAAAGTGGTGTCCGACCCGATGGGCTATTCACTTTGAAGTCCGCTGAAGTTATTTTTACGTTCTTTTAGTAATGTCGTTTGAGTACAGTCGTACTTGTGTGACTTCATTTGACTCTAGTTTTTTAATTCGTTAGTTGTTGACTTTGACGAATTCAAGCGACAGATGTCGACTTCGTTCTGACTCCATGACTCAGGTTGACTCGGCTTGTACTGTACACTGTAGCGTGACGTCCTTTTCGATTTTGTGGAAATAGTAATTTCGCCGATATCGTCTGCCTTCGCCAGACTTCATTCTGACTTCGCACGATGTTACATTCATCTTCGCTGGATCACGACGTTCCATGACGAGTCTATTCTTATTCTTACGACTTCAAATAGTTTTACTGAATGCGGCATTGCTACAACGACTTCAACGTTACGAGTTGATGCTTTTCATAGCATTTCGTGATTTCGTCAAGACTTCACGAAAAATTATAACGTGCGAAACGAACGAATTCTGAGAGAATAGCCCCTCGGTCCGACCTTAGAATCGTCTGACGACCGGTACATTTACCCTCCAAAACCTCCACAAAACACAGTTTTCGATTGATCTCATTCTTTTATAATAATTTTTTATTCTGTTTTTGATACGAAGTAACTTCCTGAACAACAATTTAAAATATATAAAGCAAAGAATATAATTTTACTTATTTCAGAAAGGTGCTCGATACGGTTTTTAACGTTAATTATTTGAAACGTTTGAACCCCATCTAAAAGCAATAAGCAATAGAGAAATATTGAGTACAAAAACGCTTTCATCACCTTAATGACAAAAGAATATTTTCTTTTAAGAATGCCTCCATAAATCGCATATTTTTCGATTTACCTCAATCTTTTTTAATACTTCTTTTACTCAGTTTTTGACGCAGAATAACACTTTTTAAACAACAATTAAAATATGTAGAAAAATATTAGAATGTAAATAGAATTCTTAACTTTTAATTTAACCTATTTCAAAAAGAATTAAATACCTTATTTTTTTTTTAGTATAAAATACTTTCAAATTATCTGAAAAATCTGCCCATCGCAAGGACACATTCTCATTGCGCGCGGCCCGCGCCGGCCGCTAGACTTCAGCGCGCACCTTTTTGCATAGGACTTTTAAAACTAAAGGTCAAACCAGTTACAACTTTTTTTTATCTTGTATAGTTTGACCGCTAAATGGAATTTTTTATTTTTCATCATTTTTTGTACAATAAAAATTTTCATCTTCGATTTATCAAGAAAATTCAAAAAGTTGTTATAATAATCTTGTAAGGCTTTCAAAAAGCAACGTTTTTCTTTTTTTGACTTTTTTTCATATCTTACGTTCTTTTTCTTACAATGCTGATTTTCGTTTGTTTTCTGGAATTTTGAAAATGCTATAACTCTGATATTTTTTTTATCGAAAAAAGTCATGAGGATAAATTGTTCAACTTTTCAGTTATTACGAATATTCGTACATAGAATTTTCAAATCTGTAAAAATGGTTTTAACAATTTTGAAAATATTTTAACTTTTAAAGTTTTTATCCAGATTAGCTGGTCAACGAACTCGATCTTTCTTTTTGGTCCCTCAAACTGTGTGCCAAAGCACAGTCTAAATCGATTGGTATTTCAAAAGTTATCCGGTATACAGACGACAACGACGACAGACATACAGACAGAAAAGTAAAAACTTTTTTTTACTGCGAGGTCCTCAAAACATTGAAAATTTATGGAATCCGTGAAAGTCATATTTCACATAAAACCAAAACCTTCTCATTGAGATGAGAATGTAAAAAGTATTCTGTAAAGATAAATCGGCTGCAGACAGAGAACCAGTGGTTTGAATTTGATTGCAACTCATTTTTAATAATTAAAATTTGTATTGGGCCTTCATTTGTTTTCGCGTCTTATTTCTGTTGCATATCAAAACAACATTTAATCGGGCGTTCTTTTGAGGATTGGCGTTAAACAGTGTATTAAAAAAATTTCTACCTTGGAATGTTTTAAAACAAATCGCATAAAAGTTATGCCTGTAAGGCCATGTGAGCGTAACCTCAGAATTTTTTTCACATTTATTTCAAACCGAACTTATGTTCACACGAAATGAGATATCGAGTTAATAATTTGGACACTTAAGTGAGAAGCAGTAAGAAACGTTTTTCATGTCATAAATTTTTATAATTATAAAAAAGCAAAACAATACTTGTTTCATAAGAAAACTTTTATAATTATTGTAAAAATTGAGTACCAGGCAAACATTTCTTAGTGGTTTTTATATTATATTCTAAATTTTCAACTCGATATCGCGTTTCGTGTGAACATAAGTTGGGTTTGAAATTAAATATAAGAAACAGTTTAAAGTTACGCTCAAATGGCCTTAAGGGCATGTGAAACTTATCCGATTCCAGCTTTTATTTGCACTTGTATCTGTAAAAATTTATTAGCACATAAACGCTCCTTAGACCCTTTTCTTTATTTTCTCAAACAATCGGCTCAATGTCAGATATCGCGTGGAATTGGTATGACCAAAAAAATGTCGGTGAAGTAGGAATAGAATAAGTGTCACCTGTCCTTAAAAAGAGCAGCAAATTATTATTATTATTCCAGAAAGGACATCTCTAATATAATAAAAAAATTAATCTTTTAAAATTTGTCAAGAAGCATTAACCGCAAATCGTGATTTTTACCTTTAATATATCTACATTCCTATTTTCTATTTATTTTATGTATTTTATGTATTGTCTCTTTTATAGGTCCCTTCCGCGCACCTTCCTGATAACGTTGCAGCCTGTGGGGAGGCGCTTATCTCAAATATATAATTACAATTACTCTGTGCGAACTTTAGGTTTATCGATTTTTGAGCGTTAACGCCAGCCAACCGAATTAATAGGTTGCATGTAACAAAAAGTGGTACGTAACATGCAACCAACTGTAACGTTTATGCAACGAGTCACGGACCTTCTGAGGGGCTAGAAACACGTAGGAACAAGCGTGACGGAGAAATTCATATGCGTTGTTTTTGTTTCACATTACTTTTATATTGTGTTGCACCACTTATGGTTTCCCCACATCTAAATACTTTCCGTGGCCAAAATCTATTTTACAATAATTTAGATTTACTTTCAGTACTTTTTTTTAGTTCTATTTTCCCTGGAGAAATAACCCTTAATTTGTTTGAAGCCCCTGACTCTTATTTTATTAGAAGCACGTTTTTTATCTATAATTCTATATGTTACCTATCAAAGTAACTATTAATGCTTTACTTAAATGACTGCTGCATTTAAATTATTTAAATTATTTTATGAATAGCGCTTACCTGTGCCAAAGAGCAACCTGAAGATACAAGCGAAAATCTCCGGTTTCCCGGTAAAGATGAAAAACCAGCACTGGGCTTCTTCAAGTTCTTCCTTTCTCCTCATAATTTACGAAGCCACTTTAAATGTGAAGCCACTCTACTATTGTGCGGATTTTTAATTTCGTTGTATTTATTATTATGCATTGTTAATTTTATTAACGAATAATGTTATAACTGATAAAGGTTTGTACGGCACGAATCAACTATGACATGAAACCCGGTACCGTTAGGAGTTCGTTTAGAACTGAGCTGAACATCCTGGGCATGGACCGTCCCGTACGTCAATGAAAGTCGTCAGGTTCTGCTCCACACGTTATTTAAGCGCATGTACCTTTGCGCAAGTAGATACAGATATTCTAATGGGCATATATGAGTGATCGTTGAGTGCAATAATTGGTAACAGAACTTATTTAAGTTATAACAAAATTAAAGTATTATGAAAATATTATTATAGATAGTCATATTCAAAAGTTATTCCTGCTATATAAATGCAAAGAGCTTTCTATATATGGATGAACGTAAAAAACACAATTGAATATGCTCCACCATCATATCGATCGACTGAAAGCGTATAGCCAGTCAAAAATTCTTAAATTTCTACAGACCCTCTTTGTAGTGTCTTTGCGTCGTTTATTCGGATTTTAAAGTAAAATTATAAGAATCGTTTAGCCATATGTGTTATTTTTGTACTTTGGAATATATGTTATATCGATGCTTGAGGCAGTATTTTTTGGATTTTTTTGAACATGAATTATTTCTAATCGATTAATGGCGAGTGTCTAAGTACAGTAAAGCCATTCAATAGCCCTCCCTTCTATAGCCCTTCCCAGAATTGACGCCGCGCCGCAGGTAGGTGTAAAAAGAACTACGGTTGTCACTCAGGCGAACGAGCACTCAGACGTGAACAAACAAAAGCTGAGCGGGCTATAATCAATTAGTTCCCACCCACTGTCAGGCCCAAAATCGGCTCTATAGAAAAGTTTCAATGTATTTTTTAAAAATAATTTTGAATTGTTTAAACAATTATTAAATACTTAAATTATTTGTTCCCTCCTTTAAGTCGTGAAAAGTTATTATTTTCTGGAATTAATGATAAAATTAATAAATGTTGATAATAATATATTTTTAAAGATATTTGGTATTATTTAAACAATTTTCGTTTGTTTAAACATTTTTTTCGTGTGATGCGTAAAAAGTCATTTTCTGGAATTAATGACATAATTGACAGAATCTGAGTAATATTTTTGTCTTAAGGATGTATAGCCATTTTTAAAATAATTTTTATTTGTTTAAACAATTTTGGTTCGTTGTATCGTGAAAGGATATTATTTTTTACAATCAATGACACAATCAATGAATGTTAGCAGTATTATTTTTTAAAAGATTTTTAGCAATTATTTAAACATTTAATAATTATTCGCTGGCGTCCTTTCACAAAGAAAGTAGAAAAAAGTCTAGTTTTTTCTAATATCTTATACTATGTCTGCTATTATTCATTATTTCAAATTATTATTGGTTAAGCAATATATATATAATTAAAAATTTGTCATAAGGACAACCGCAGGATTTCGCCGGGAGCGGGTGCTAATCTGAAAAATTGCACCCGCTTCCAGCGAAATC
>NC_046663.1:109990981-109995440 GCF_010883055.1 Belonocnema kinseyi
AACCAATAATAATGAATGAATGAATGAATGAATGAATGAAAAACTAAATAGAATTTCTCTAAGTAAAGCATAGTCCTTCTTTTTCTTAAAATCACCCCCGTAGATTAACCTTTAACTGGCACTATGGGTAAAAAATACCCCAAAAAATTTATAAGCTCGAATTAACCGTACTAAATTCGAGAAAATGGACCACGTATCGACTTTTACCAGTAATTGACATCGCTAACCAAAGGTAAAGTGGGTTAGTGTAGAACGGAAACGTAAGTTTACGTTGGGCACCCGGCTCAAAGTAGACCTTGTAGAATTGTGGGGTCTTTAATACTCGTTGTGCCGTCAGTGAGAAAAAAATTATTTTCAACAAGAATTTGTGCCTTTGATATTAGTGATTTTCGTTCAATTTGCCATCTGGTTTCATTATTTTTCCCGACAGTACGGCTACAGAAAACATTGTGCGTTATTCAGTGGTCATTTATGGAACTATTTACATGTCAGTATGGCGATTTTGGAACTAATTACATGTCACCAGCTGACACTATTCGGTAAAGGGCTACATCATGCTCACTTGTCCAGGGTGTTGCAGACTCATAACATGACGGTTTCGAATTAATGAAACAAAAGATATTAGAAAGAAGTAATTTAAGGCCATACTGTTAAAAATAATAATGAAGTTATAATACAAATTTCTATTCAAATTAATATCTCAAACATATGAAATCGCCAATAAGAGCGTGTATATTAAATTTCATTTACATTCGTGATCATCAGTCAGATAATTTCATTTTACACAAAATCAAAATAAGTTTAGCAGTAACTTTTCTTCCTTAATAATAAAACACGATACTTTCTTCCAGTTATCAAAAAATTAAATTAAATTTTAAGTCGGAATGTTTAATTATTTATATAAATGGCAGACCTATAACCTACAATTAACTGTTTTCACATTAAATGTTTATTATTCAGGTCAAATTTTGGAAAAATTCCCACTCGCACGTCGGACATTAAGTATAAGAAGCAATTCAATCGACGAATTCTAGGTTACTACTTTAATTGGAAACATTTGACCAGACTTAGAGAAATGAAGACACTCTGTATTTTTAAGCACGCTGCTATACCGACCTAATATAAAATGTACAGCTTTTCATATTTAAATTTGTATTAAATTTCAACTACCGTTTATGGAAATGACTTCATATACAATTGTAGTACATTTAAAAAAGATTTTTCTAACAGTGCATGCGAGCGTAATCTCAAACATTTTTTCACATTTTTCAAATCCATCTTATGTTGACACGAAACGCGAAATCGCGTTGAAAATTTGGGAAATTTAATAAGAAGCACGAATAAACGTTCGTCTGGTTCTAAATTTTTATAATTATGAAAAAAGCAACAAAAAAATTTGTTGCGAAAAGAAACTTTTTTATAGTTGTAAGCATGGAGGACCAGTCAAACGTTTCTCATTATTACTTTATTTACTATTATTATTTATATTACTATTATACTTCTTATTTAATTTCCCAAATATTTAACTCGATATCGAGAATTGTGTGAACGTAGGTTGGGTTTGAAAAAATGTAAAAAATGTGTTAAGGTTACAGTCACATGTCATTAAAGCAAAAATTACTCTATTTTTCTTAGATCAATTTAATTTAATTCTTCAAACAATTTCTTCACCTTCCTTATGAAAAGGCGCAAATGAATGTTTATTTATTGTTTACATGATGCCAAAAATCTTTTAAAAAAAGATATTAAATTCAGCATTCCTTAATTGTGCCAATAATTGCAGAAAAGAATATTTTTTGAAGATTTACAGGGAAAAGATTGTTTAAACAAATGAAAATTGCTTTAAAAATGTTCAATTATCCTTAAGAAAACAATTACTTTTAACATCCATAAATCGCTGCTGCCGTATACCGAATCTTTGTCTAGTCATTCCTATCTTTCTTCATTTTCAAAGTTTTTGATAACGGCTAGAAATTCTTTTTGCCGAGCAACTGCAATACGTACCGGACGAATTTTTGAAGTTGGATCTGATGCACCGAACGACTTTTCATGGCATGACAGTCTGTTTATATGTGCGATATAAAGACTAATGGAATGTTTTTGTATTGAGACAAAACTTCTTTGAAAATGGCGCAAGATAAATATATTATTGAGCAAGAAACGCGAGATAAATATATTATTGAACGCGAAGCGCGAGAACCAACAGTCGCGCGCCCTAGGCGCGCTCAAACTTGTGAGCCGCGCAACCAACGCGCAATGAAAATGTCTCCGCGAAGAAGTCAGCTTTTTTCGAGTTGATAAATAAAGCTATTACAGAATTGAGCGTCACGTCACGCAGTAGACAACCCCCCTCTCTCTTTCATAAGAAACAGTTACGATAACCTTGACCACCCACCCCTAGTAGCGTCGCGTTATTTATGGACGACTCCTTGTATCATTTATCCCGAAAAATAATAACCTTTCACGACTGACAGCGAGAAAACTGTTCAAACAAAATAATAATTGTTTCAACAATTCAAACATTTTTTGAAATACGTGAAAACTCTTTACTTATCGATGAAAAATTATTCATGTTAAAAAAATTCTTTTTTACCGTCCTCAGCATGAATTTAATAGAAACCTGCTATTTTGCATTTTTTAGGCATTCTCCGGGCACAATAAACAGGTATTGGGGCTTCAGAAATGAACGTAATTGAGTGGAAAATATATTTCTTGAACATCCCTTAAGAAGTAAATGTACTTTAATTCACAAAAATTTTATAATAAATACGTATTTTCCCTATTTTATCGAAAACCGAGATTTTCCCATTTAGGATCACATGTTAATTTCAGAAAATTTCAGAAAAAAAGATTCGGGATTTTTTTCGGGAAAACGAACTAGAAAGTCGAATTCTTAGACCACCCTAGTCTTGGCAGTTCAGTCTCGTCCAGAGATATTGCAGTTCAGCCTGCTATAACATACAAAATGCTAAGTATCAATCATCAAGCTTATCTCAGTGCGTTTTAGACAAATTTACAGGATATTTTAAACGATGAAAATTGTATATTCTCGAAATAATTATTTTTTAGTTTTATCAAGCTTCCGCAATTTTTATAATATTAATTTGGAATTTTTTTCCTTGGAAAATAATAAAATTACTAGAATAATATTCTTGTAGAGTATAATACATTTTTTTTAATATTAGATACACGGTAAAAAAAAATAACTATAAGTCATTGTAGTATCTCTAGCGAATGAGTGGTCCTCTTTTGTAGTTATGAATGAATTGTAATATTTGGTAGTCTAGTAGTAGCTCACACGGTTTATATACTTAAGTGTTTTATTTAATATATGTATACGTCAGGAAATTTTAAGAGCTATTAATACTCTTAATAATTACAACTTTTTGATTTAAATATTTTTTGCAATCAAATTTTTCCTTTTGTTTGACCTACAATTTTTTACACCAGAGTTCTAGAAGAAATGTAAATACTCTTCAGACATTTATCTTTTACCAATTGTTTGCTATATACTACGTACTATTTATTATTTTAATATTTATTTATTCAACTGTGATCGTAGTATCTAGATAGGGACTGACTAGCCTATGGCTATACTATCTGGTCCTTCACCTTACAAAATTGTTACAGTTCTGGCCGGCCCCAGAGTAAAACCTCTGATTTGCGCCAGATTAGAGTCTAAACAGTCTTATCTGAATTAAGACCAGCGCTAGAAAAATGTGTATTAAATATAAGCTTAAGCTTATATTTATTTCTATTCGTGTATAAAATTAAATTTTGTTTCTAATTTAAACAACTCATAATTAATACATTTTTACTTTCTTTATTCTTTTTTGTTAGATTTTATAGGATCTTTATATTTTGCTCGTTCAAAATGACTTCGCAGAAATTGTTAAGGTCGTATTCAGAATAAGCTACATTGAAATACGTTCATGTAGGAAGTCCCTCAAAATGCAATGTATACTGATGAAAAAACCAGTTTCCCCTTCATATTGTATATAGGAAGAAACATAACAAGTGTAGTTTTTTTTACTTCCGGCCTTGAAGATGATATTCTATATGTATTAGACATTTCCGTTTAATCCTCGCAACGGGTTATTTCGTAAATTAGTAGAATTCTTAGATATTTTATTATTTCTGTTTATTCATAATGACTTTGCAAAAAAAAACTTAATTATCAATTTCAATTCATTTTGTTATGTTATTGACCTTATTTTTTTTAAACGGCATGATTTAACTGAAAATTACCTTGGATCATATTTTCTTTCCATGGTTCTCCATTTATTAAAAAAAGTCTATATCTAAACGCAACCATGATTTTTATTTTTATAACTTTGAAAAGGCACTTGTGTTGCAAATGAGCTATATTCTTTAAGGGTTGAAAGTTCAAGCGAGACATTAATGCAGGTGCATAATGGATTTTTACACATATTATAGATTCTTTAACGCGCTTCTATAA
>NC_046663.1:109995540-109996996 GCF_010883055.1 Belonocnema kinseyi
AAGTATGGTAACGGAACTTCTAGTCTTATTATAGAAAAAACGTGAAATATGATGCACCTCTTCTCATCTGCCTTTTGCAATTTACAAAACATCTGCAAACATAAATTATTATTGCAAAACTGTATTAACTATTAAGTTTAAATCTGTAGAAGAAATTGACGTAGTAAAAATTTTTTATATCAGCCACCGTTTTAGAACAATTTTAGGATTATACTAGAGAACTTTTTAATTATATTAAAGAGAACACATAAAAAAATGTAATATTACTCAAACGGAAATAAAAATGTGTTTTACGAAACTTTTTATGGATGTTCTCTACGGACAGACAATCTAAAAATTTATCGAACCACAATGATTCATAAAATCGATGAAAATAGATCCATTGTATATTTTTAACAAGTTTTTTTGATTTTTGTGTTTTCTCTTAATTTTATCTTTAAATGTAAGTAAAATCTGCAGTTCTTATTCAATCATAATGATTAACAGTTGGTCTTATTTGTCGCAATATTCTGTACTAGCTTTGATTGGTTTTTATTCAAGAAATTTGATTTAGTTATCGTGCAATTGGAATTTTTGGAAACAAAATCATTTTAATTCATTGTCATTTAAATTTAAGAAAAGAAGTAAATAGAGTTAAAGAGTTACAGTACAAAACTACACTAAGAAACTTTTTGTTAGAATCAATGATAAAAAAGAATGAGAATTTAGTATAATCTCGTTCTAAAGTAGGGAAAACTGGGTTTGCGTATCAAAAATTAATAGTCATTTTCAGCCACCAATACTAATATTTTTTTGAGCAAATGGAAAGAATGAAAAATAACTCACTCCACCAAAAGATTTAGTTTTCAGAAGGAGGAATTAAATACACAAATTTAATAAAATTAAATACGAAAACGTTCATGTGATTATTATTGCATACTTCATTTATTCACTCCATACATAATCGCACGCTCAATCGCTATGAAAAATCGGAACAGCTGCGGCGAAATTCGAACCTAGCTTTCATAAAACACTAACGCACTTCCTAACAACTAAACCCCGCGGCTAACATACATTATGGAATATTTGGCAAAAGTCTCAGCAAAGCGGCGTCGCTTGACAATTCAGGACAGTATGATAAATATCTGGGCCCTGTTTCACGAGTGATTTGCTGCTTCAGATATTTTGTTAATAGATAGTATAAACATTTTATTACTTTCGATGAATAAATTGATTCGTTATAAAATATATTTCTTCTAAAGGAACTGATAATATTCTTGCATGAATAACATTATCTAATTTGATATCTCAGTAACTCAGTATTAATAAACTTGCGCGTATTTAGATGTAATATTTTATAAATTGTGGGTCCGGATGCATTGTAAACAAACCTATGCAAAAGTTCATTGAACTTTTTCTAAATCCATTTTCAAGTCCATTTAAAAATAAAAATAGATCAGTTAGTCCTTATCTACTG
>NC_046663.1:109997096-109998203 GCF_010883055.1 Belonocnema kinseyi
ATAGAGCTCCAAGGAGATTATGTTGAAAAATAAAAAAAAATTTACCCAAAAAAAATTGTTTTTATACTTCATTCTAAGGACTTATTGAACTACCCACGTACCTTAGTGTATATATTTCGTGAAAAAGAATTCCTAATGTTTTAAATCCCATAGTAAATGGATGAATTGAAAATAAAAAAAGTTATTTTTATTCAAAATGTTGTGAAACATAACTTTCCGGCTTGATCGGAAAACTCGTATATGATAATATTAAACTTCGGTACTGTAATACGAATCAGTGTGATGAATCCTCGGTTTTGCCTATTTTGGAACGAGATTATACTAAATTCGAATCCATTTTTTTTCATTTATTGTAACAAAAGGTCTCTTGATGTGAATAACCAACAAAATCGGAATTTTCAATTGATGAAAAAACATTCTGGAAAATCTGAAGCACTATTTAAAGATAAATAAATTCCTTTTCGAAACTGAAGAGTTGCTTTGAGGTAAATTCTTCATTAATCCCGATCAAAACGTCCAAGTATTTTGAGGTTATTATTTCACAGATTTTAAAAACCCGAATTTTTGTAGCAATTAAACACGAAATTAATGAATTTCCAATTTCTCACTAACATAAAAATTTGCTTTCGATATACGAGGACGCCAAATATGATAACCAACATTGTTAAATGGGAAACAATTATTCTAAGCTAACTAAAATGCAATAAATCCAATCAATTAAAATTTAAAAATCTGCGCTCGATCTTTCTGCATAGACTATTTAAAACTTAAGGTGAAAATATCGACAACAGTAATTTGGTGATTGTGAATTCTCTTTTGTTAAAGTTCCGTCGGCTTTAACGAACACATTCTTATCACGTATCTCGTGCTTCGCACTCGAGTTTATCCCTGAAATTTCATATCACTCCCATAAATGTATATTATTATAATTCGTAACTTGCATCGTTATTGAAACAGATGAAGTTTCATTGTCCCGTTTGAAAAAATGCGCATTCTTAAAAAAAAATGTTGTTATCAAATGTTTTATTGCAACTTTTGACATTTTTCCATAAACTGAATTTGCTCATTTCCAATGTTTTCTTTATAATTTAAACTTTCCACATACGG
>NC_046663.1:109998303-110007455 GCF_010883055.1 Belonocnema kinseyi
TGAGAATGCATTATTATACTTGAGAATATTTGAAATACTGTGAAAATGTTACATGAAAAAATGTAACTTTTCGATTTTCCATTATTTTTCATGCTGTCAAATTTTTATTTTTTAGTTATCAAGAAAATTCAAAAAGTTGTCATAATAATCTTCTAGGGCATTTAGAAATTAAACTTTTTCTTTTCTTTACTTTTTTCATATCGCGCGTTGTTTGGCATAAAATGTACATTTTCGTGTCTTTTTTGGAATTTTGTAAATGCTATAACTCTGGTAATTTTTAATTTTTTGAAAAAAGTCATGAGATAAATTGTTCGACTTTTTAAATATTATGAATGTCCGTACAGAGAATTCTTGAATTTTAAAAAAATAGTCTCAAAAATATTCAAATGGCGCTCACTATTTGAATTTTGATCTAAAATGGCTGGCTTACGAACTTGACCTTTAGTTTATGACACTAAAAGAGTATACCAAAATCCAATCTAATAGATTAATTTTTACAAAAGTTATCATGCTCACAGACAGACAGACATAAAGACAGACAGATAGACATACAGATAGACACATTCGTAAAAACCTGTTTCTCGAATTCAGGGTGTCTCAAACCGTGGAACTTTTGACAAAAAGTAGGGGGGTCAAATTTTATTCAAATCTAATACCTTCTCTGATAAGAATGTAAAAAAGATTTATTTGCCTTGAACAATTTTTTGATAATTCTGTTTTTAGTTAAAGTCATAAAAGAATAGCTTTAAAACATAAGAAATTATATTTTTTGAAACCCCACACACGAGATGAAAAAGAAATTAAAAAATAAAAGTTGTGATAAGAATGTACCCACGCAGCGGACACATTTTTGATCTTTGATTTTTCAAGAAAATTCGAAAACTTGTCGTAATAATCTTGTAGGCCCTTCAAAAAGCAACATTTTTCTTTTCTTGACTTTTTTTCATATCGTGAGTTATTTGGCATAAAATTTTTATTTTCGTGTGTTTTTTGGAATTTTGTAAATTATATAACTCTAATCTTTTTTAATTTTTAAAAAAAAGTCATTAGGATAAATTGTTAGACTTTTTGAATAATATGAATAACTGTACAGAGAATTTTTGAATTTTGAAAAAAGTGGTCTCAAAAAGGTCTACCAAAGGGCAATCTAACAGATTAGTTTTTTCAAAAGTTATTCTGCTCACAGACAGACATACATACAGACATACAGACAGGCAGACATACAGACAGCCACACCGGCAGATATACATACAGACATACAGGCAGGCAGACAGACATACAGACAGTCATACAGGCAGACGCATTCGTAAAAACCTGTTTTTCGGATTCAGGGGGTCTCAAAACGTGGACATTTAACCAAAACTGGACGGGGGGGTGGGACAAATTGTACAAAAATCTAATACCTCCTGTGACGAGAATGTAAAAATTAATTCTAATTATTTTCGCGGTTTCTATTGAATATACGATAACTTATGGCCACGTTGCGAAATGCTGAATAGTCTACTTCGATCTAATACACGTATTTATTTGACGTAATTCGAAGCTTCTTGCAAGAAAATCAAGAAAAATGAAAATAGGGAACGTTGCTCCCCTGTGGCAGTAACCGTTAAAGGGTTAAATAAAACATTTTTAACCTAGACTTTGTGCTCAAGTATGCTTGAGTATCCATTGCAAAATCAGTAATTACAATTTAACAATGGGTATATTTTTCTCGATTGTATCAACAATTTGAAAAATAGAATAACTTTGAAGTGAACTTATATAGTGAAGATTCTTAAACTAATATGGATCACTTTAAAATTAAACAGAAATTTAGTTGAACATTTTTTTAAATTTTATTGAATGTTTCACGCTCGATTTCACGTTGATATTTCAAATAGAAAAAGAGGATGAACAAACCTTTTTCACGTCTAAGAGAGAAGAAGGAACGTACTCCTGGTTAATAGCGGATACAACTTTGCAGTAATTACGATAAAGGTTAAATTGATCCTTGAGCCAACTTCGGATTTCAAATAACCGTTGACGTAAGACTAAGTTGTTGGCTTGCACGTCTTCACCAACGAGCACATCTGTGTGAAGGACATAGATATTTTCAGTAAAAAAGAAATGATAAAAAAAGGTTGAGTTTAATGTATGAACATTATATTTAAATTTTAATTAATTAAAATAATTTTTGGGTATACAACCGAAAAGGTCACACAAATGAAAAAAAGAAACTGCCTTGATATGTGGTCTAGGATTCTTTTTTTCTATCCCAATAGAAAGCCCTAAATAAATTTTCACCTCAGATTTATAGAAATTAAGTTACTTATTAATTTTTGTTAAAATTATTTAGATTGAAAAATCTTATAAAATACTGAACTTAGACAAAAATACTCAGGCTCCTCAGAACCAACTTCCACTTAGAAGAGCAGGCTAAAGTTCGTATCCTAAAAATGATGTGTTGGGGTACTTCACGAGTATTTTTATTAAACAAAAAAAGAAATCATTAGCACCCCTTTTTAAATAACTCGATATTTGTTATTTTTTTAATCAATATATACGCTTTCTTACAGGAAAAGAAACAACTAATAAGTAAATTTTTTTCTTCTAAATACCTTTAATTTTGCGTCAAATAACGTAAATACCATAAATTAAATCAAAAACTGCGATTTGAACTTCTGAGGAATTACAGCTATAAATTGTAACTGAAATTTTTTTCGATTTGTTTTTAAAAAAGGTTCTCAAAGTACCTATGGCTTTAGCGATTACATTCTCATTAAAAAACTCGCGCTGCACGCTCGATTATTTGTATCCAATTGAACAGTTTCATCCAAATAATTTGTAAATCTTGTTAAAATCCACGAAAAACAACGCTTTAAATTTATGAATCTCTTAAAAAACCAAAATTGCATATTTTTGAAAATGATCCAACTTTTGGAACTTTTGTCTAATTAAGAAATTTCATGATAATAGTTTCGAAAAACATATATTTTATATCTAGTAGAAATTTGAAATGATATTTCTTAACCTATTGAAAATTTTTTTTTCACTTTTTTGAGAATTTTCATAATGTTGAAAGCATATAACTTTTTAAAGTTTGATCGAATTTAAAAATTTCATTAGAATAATTCTTGGGTGTTTTTGACGCGTACCAGAGAATTTGACAACAATTCCTAAAGCTCATCACAAAATTTTATTCAAATTTTGAAAGAGCTCAAACTTTGAATTTGTGTCTACTTGAAAAAATTAACTGACATAGTTTCTATATATATATTTGATATCTAGTGGTGAATTTTAATGAAATTTCGTAATCTTTTAGAAAAATATTTTTTTATATTTTTCTAAACATTTTCAAAATTTTCAAAAGTATATAACTTTTCTAATTTTCATCGAAATGATCATTTTTATTTGGATAATTTGCAAGTCTTCTACCCATTTATAAGAAACTTTGACAACAATTTCTAAATTTGAAAAAACATTTTTTTTCTTCAAATTTTGAAAATCCTCTAAATGTTTTAATTTTTGTTAGAAATATCTGATTAACGAACTTAACCTTCATTCTGGGAACGTTCAGAAGTGTATCAAAGGCTGACATGATTGAACAAATCCTTCAAAAGTTAGTGTGGCTGAAAGAGACACCGACAAAATATTATGATTTTCGGATTCTGTGAGAGCCGAAACGTAAAGATCTGTTCAAAGCCAGAGATCGAAAATTTGGACAATTAAATTACACTCTCATGAATAAGAATTTAAAAAGTTCCTGCGTAATTAATATTAATAGACTTTCCGCTGCCTTTTAGACGTTGAAAAAGGTGTGGAAAACATACGTTTGTTAAAATTGTACGTTTCTGGTGCATTTCACTGAAAAGTTCTAAAAATAAACAAAGTAAAAAATATCCGAATAATTATCTATAAAAAAAGGTCCAGTGTAAATAGTTCAGAAGTTATGATGACTTAAATGAATTGTCCAGTGGACAAAGTGTCAATTTTTTCCTTTTAGCATATCTTATCCTGTTCAACACCCGAGGCCGTAGCCAAGGAGGCGATAATGCGGAATTGACCCCCTCCCTCGAAAATTCTTGGAACATAAACATAATATACATAATTATACTCTTCTGTGTGCCAGTACATATCCCCGAAATTTTTTCCTGCTGCATATATCAAATGAGAAAAAATTATATTTCAAACTATGAAAAAATAATTCTAGCTTCAAAAGAACATGAGAAGGCGTATACTTTTCACAAAAGCTGTAGACCTATTTCGAAATAAAATTCTTTCTCTATACTTTCAATATGAAAACAATAATTCGCAAGACAATTAAGAAAAATATATTTTTAGATTTTTATATAGAAAATTAGGTTAATTTAGGTAATAAACTTCGAAAAATTTATAATAAGAAATTTTAAAATATAATTTTTAGACAATTAAAGATATATCTTGTCTAGGACATACTTTTTTCTAAATATTTCAGATTATTTTTCTTTCACTCACAATAATTGGGAAAGCACGTTTCCGAATTTAATACGTTATATATATTTTTCAAGTTAAATGAAGGAAGTTTTTAGGAAATACAAAGGCAGTTCCTGGAATGTTTGTTGCCAAGCTTATCAAATATTTTTTCAGACAAGAAACCTAAAAATTAGTTTTGTCGCTTCTCTTCAAAAATCCTAATTTTAGAAAAAATCTATAACCAAAAAAAAGATGTCTTTCTTAGCGACCTATAACCGTCCACTTTTCAAATTAAAAAAAAATTTATCGATCGAAACATTTTTTGTGGGTCAATTTGACATAGTGTGTTCTACAAAAGTTAATCAACACTTCATTTCTAAGAATCTGTGGTTAAAAGTATATTATGTACCTAGGAGAGAAACAATCTCTTTATACGAAAGTGAGTTTTGCAAACACGCAAGGATAAAAAGACATTTCACTCCTTGGTAAATACGATACTTTATGTAACAAAGGTATGATTTACATGTTTATCACGTCTGGCATTAAAGTTTAGGTTGACCCGTTCCATAATATAAACGACTACTTTAAGAACTGAAAAATGCTGATAAAACACGTAAATCATGCCTGTGTTACATAAAATCCTTGAACGATTTTTCATTGGGATGTAACGAAATCCTCACTCAACCCTAGACCAAGTATTAAGGCTATATTGTTGAGTAATCTTTTCATCCAAAAAATTGGACTTTTATTATAAAAAAATTGAATTCTTAATAAATTCTTCCCGGAGAAATTGTTTTTATATTATATTCTTATTATTACTTTCTTCTAAATTCAAATTACTTTCAAAGCTATCTCAAAATCAAAGAGTTAGATTTTTATGACCTTCAAATTATTTTCTTGTCCTTCATTAAATTTTTTTGTATTTTCTTCTAAAATCCTAATTTATTTTTTACATATCCACGATCTTATTGCACTTTACCAGTTTGCATGAATCCAGAGATATTTGGAAAGTCGAGGGGCTTGAAAATAATCGGCTTTGTTGCTTGTTGCTTGGTTTGATAAAATTGTTGTTTTTCTTCTTCCAGTATAAAAGAACATCTACAGGAAGTGCGGACATTATTTTTTTTCACCTGAAATTGTTCTGGAATTTTACTAGGGATTTTTCGGAATTTTATAGTTGTCGAACGTTTTTTCGAACCACTTTTGCATTCAGTTTTATTATTGGAATCATGACTAGGTTGAAATTCCTCTTTAATGCGTATAGGAGTTAAATCCACATTTTCAGATAAATTTGTTCTCGGTCCTGCTTTAGAAATTGATTTTCTACCCAATTTTTCGTGAAATTCATGCATTTTCAAGTCATCCACTTTATATGAAGAATCTCTAGACATCGAATTTTGAGATTTTCTTTCTCGCCGAGATTCTTTTTGAATTTCACCTGAAACCTTAATCAGAGAATATAAAAAATATTTTGTATTTTACCCTTATTGGAAACATATAAGATAAAACTTTATACCTTTGATAAATTCTTTAAAGTTTTTCCTGTTGATTTATCTTTTCTCTTTTCATTCTGAATTGCAATAGAAGATACACTTTCAGAATTTTCAAAATCTTTCTCACCGGAACTTTTATTCACATACAACTGAATTAATTCTGACTCATGATTTATCTTATTTTGTACATAATTATTTTTGACTGAGTGCTCAATAATTTTGCTATTTCCTTCATTATCTGTCTCGTAAGAAACACTATTAATTGATTGCTCAACTTCTAAAATCCTATTAGATCTTTTGAGTTTACTACTTGTTTTATTTTCATCAGCTATACAAGTTTGTTCCTCCCTCGATTTTGATGTTGTGGCATATTTTAGAGAATACTGCGTGAAATCATCGGAATTAGCAATTTCTAATTTTCGAGTTATTTTTACACATCTAGATAATTCATTGCTGTGACTTGATTCAAATTCACTAAGTGGTTTCACTTCTTTTAGTGACGCATGCTCAATACATTTTTCACTTATGTTTGAATATTTTCCAGTTGGGGTGGAAGATGATTTATTTTTTTGAAATTTTGGAGATGATAGAATCGCATCGGAATTGGTGTCAGGGGAGACAACTTTCAAGGGATTCCGTATCTCAAACTTCAACGTAGCCACAGACTGAAATTAAATGGGTGGTAAGTTTAAAATTATAAATTATAAAATGTGAAGAAGAAAATGATTTTTTCAGGAGTTTTATAGAATGAATGTTTCATTGCTTTAAATCAAATTTTTGTCCGATATAGATGCTTAAAATGCTGAAACATTATTTTTAAAAAATATCATTATACATACCAGAGTCTAAAATTATCAGGTCTTTCAGAGTATAATATTTAGACATGTATCTAAATATATTATCTTTAGACACATGTTTAAATTATTGGTTATTTATTCTTCTTAATTAGGGCATTAACCTCATATTTTTCTTTAGTATAGGGGGATTGAGTTACAGCGTCGCGCTTTGAATCAAATTCTCTATTTCTGATTAAAATGTGATTTTGATGCGTGTATTTTTTAAGGTGAAGCATTTCACCCAGCGTACCCCATACCCTGGGGTATGGCGACAGTCATATGACCGCCGTTTTTTGAACAATATAAAAATTGTAAAATAATAATTATATAATATAATAATTTTGGAAAGTGTAATGCGAAGACAAAAAATTACTCCAGACATTTTCAACTTAAATTACATTTTTTCCTAATAATCAAACTAAAGTATGTGGCAAAAATAGTTAATTATTTCAAAATATGCTGTAAGTGCCTTAATTTCTTTCAAAGACTTTTTCATCGATTTCCGCTAAAATTGTTTTTTCATAGTTACTCCTTTAAAGCGTATTTAAAACGGAAATTGCATCAAATCAATATTTTCCTAAGCGTAAAAATCAATTATATGTAAAAAAAAAAAAAAAAAAAATAGATTTTCTTAACTTTGCACGGATAAATAATTTAAAAAATGTAAAGATCAAATTACTTGTACATTAAAAACAGCATTCACATATCTTGAACGATAGATGGACAAAAAGGCACACATAAATATTTACATAGATCATTATTTTAGAGAAACTCTATGTAGAACTCACAAAAAAAATTAATATCTGAACGTTTTTTCTTAATTTCCAAAACTTCTGAGGAATAAAAAAAGAAAAAAGTCTAGTACTTTTTTTCCACAACATTTTTTCCCATGATTTTTCTCATTTCTCATTTTTCATTTTTTTTAAATTATTCTTTACGTATAAAAAAAGTTACAAGTTTTCATAATAATTGTGTTAGATTTAATCAAATTATTCAAGGGTAGTTTTATGTAAAATTTACAGAGCAATCTGAATTTGTTACTGTTGAATCATTATAAGTAAAATTTATTGATTTGGATGTGAATTCAGCGTGAAATTCACCTTTACTTTTTCGAAATAATTATTTTCAACTATGAGTTAAGGAAAAATGCTTCAATATAGAGACATAATTGTTGCATACATAAATTATTATCTTGAAGGCGATAATATCAAATAATATTATAAAATAGATAAAAAATATATCAAGATTTAATCAATTGAAAAGCGTACCTCTGAATAACTAGAAACATCCTCAAAGGTGTCATCAGAATATCTATAAACATCATCATAAACTGGAAGGTCTGCCCGACGAAAATTTTGTGAAAAATCTGTTTTTTTAGAAGTAATTTCCAAATTGACTGCATTACCATTGGAATCTTTAGCATCGTCATGAGACTCTTCTAAAGTTTTAATTTCCGAATCAATAGCTTCACTGATCGAAGATAAAGAAGCAGATTTATCTGATTCCAGTTCTTGAAGACTCACATCAACGTTAGTAATTATATTTCCTTCCCCTCCTGGTCCCATTTCTCCATTCCCAGATCTTGTATCTATCGTTATTTTAGAAGTCAAATAAGTATCAGTCCTGTTTGAATTTGTAGCAGACTTATCAACAATTGTGACAACCACAGTAGATGATTCAAGATCTCCATTCGGGGATTTCATTCTTATATTTGGCTCCATTTGAGTATCGGGCATTTTAATAAGAATCTTCTGTTTTTGATTTTCTCTCGTATCACCAGATCCGGAAATGGAATGATTTTTTACATTATTCCTAAAGTCGTCAGTAAAACTTCCAGTACTTGCACTAGAGGGTCTTTCTTCCTGGTATTTTTTCAACTTATATTTCTCGTCAATTTCCTTGAGTCGCATTAAAAGAGGAATAGTTGATTTTGATTGACTCATCCTTCTTGCACTCAATTATAATTTTTTGTTTTAAACTGTGAATTTTATTGTGATATGTGAAGTTTTAATGCTAAGAAAAAACGTGCTACGTTTGACGTTTGACGTTTAAGAGTCGAGTTGTGAGTAAGTAAGTTACCATGGCAACAACTAATGCAACGACGAAAGCGAGTGAAAATTTGGTAGTAGTAAGGTAAACTGAGCATTACTGGGCCAGTCAGGAAAAGTTAACCCACATAAACACAATTTTAAAATGGGAAATTGGAATTTTTGGTACAAAAACCGTTATAATAAGTGGCTAATACATTATTTGGTCGATTAGAACAAAAAATACATCAATAATTTTATCGTTAATTCATACAGTCTGTCAAGTTAAAGCGTGGGTGGCTTTACTCGCAGTCGGTAAGGTGTATCGACATGATTTTGGTGTCAAAATATTAAGAAGAGCTCCC
>NC_046663.1:110007555-110012437 GCF_010883055.1 Belonocnema kinseyi
CTCGAAGCGCGAAGCGTATACGGAACTCATTTTTTGTAACGTGGTAACAAGATGAGAATTGAAAGCAAACTGAATGTTAAATCAAAAAGCAAGAAAGAGGGACCTCTTCTTAATATTTTGACACCAAAATCATGTCGATTCACCTTACCGACTGCGAGTAAAGCCACCCACGCTTTAACTTGACAGACTGTATAAATGGATATTTTTTAAGCTAGTCAGAGTGCCCATTAGTGGGACACGAATTTTGGGGCATATCCTTCAGTGGGACACCAAAGAAGCCAATACTGGGACAAGGAAAATCCAATGGAGTTTATCAAAATAAAAAGGCACAATTTACTTATAATTTATTATAGAATACATTAAAAAGCAAGAATGGATTGTGATAACCGTTTAATTATTCACTCTCCAAAAGTTGTTGAAAGTAATTTATTGAAACCCCTAATTCTAAACTCAAATTTTGCCAACTGCTTCAGTAAGTAATTTAACAATAACTCATAAATTAAATTTTTTAATAAAATTAGTAAGTATGCAATAAAATTTAATATTATAAATTAATTTGATCGATTTACTTGCAAATTAAACTGTTTGGTGGTAAATTTTGAATTAGAATTCATCTTCATTCAAGTTAATACATGAATTGAAAAAAGTACTGAAACAATTTAAATTATTTTGGGGTTACAAATTCAATTATTTGCATGAAAATGTTATTGATTAACAAAATCTGTTTTGATTATTAATTCAAATATTTTGTTTAGAATTCGTCTTTTTGGTTCGAGAATTTATCATTTTAATTATGAATTACTTTATTTGTAGAAAAATGCAACTGTTTTGTTGAAAATGATATTATTATGGTAGAACATTCAACAATTTGGTTGCAATTTTTTCTTTTTTTGATCAAAAATCTAATTTGGTCGAATTAATTTAAAAAAAAAAACCGAATTTCCAATCAAAGTGCTGAAGCCTCAATCTCAGCAGATTAATTTTCAACCACAGTTGCATTTTTGCTCAAGAAAGATGAAATTTATAATAAAAAGATACGTTTTCGAACAAAAAATACGAATTTCCAAGAAAATATTTCTTAAAGATGTGATTAGTTTGTTGACTAGCGTGAGAGAATAATATTGGGTCGATGGAATGAAAGTGTTGATGGAATGAAAGTCGTGATATGGTACTTAGTTTTTTTATTAAAAGACAAGCTTTCGCTTGGTGACATCAAGACTCATCAGGGGTACATATGGAAGTAAACTTGTTACATTTGTCGTTATAATACTAAATTAAGATAAGCATTATTGGAGTTTGGTTACAAAGATTTTTTTTCTGTTGTTTGTTATTTATAAAAGTGAGTTTATGAAATAATTTTTAAAAATTTATTATTATTGTGTGGCAATTAAATAAGATAAAAGGATTACGAAATATCCTCCTGGACATGCGATGCATTTTTAGTGTTAAAAATAAATAAAATTGTGGGCAGCACTTCTCATCACCATAACTGCATGTCCAGGAGTGCTGCCCACAATTTAATTTATTTTTAACACTAAAAATGCATCGCATGTCCAAGAGGAAGTATCGTACTTCTTTTATCTTATTTAATTACCACACAATAATATTTGTTTTTTAAATTATTTCTTAAACTCACTTTTATAAATAACAAACAATGAAAAAAAAATCTTTGTAACCAAACTCCAATAATGCTTACCTTAATTTACTATTATAACGACAAATGTAACTAGTTTACTTCCATATGTATCCCTGATGGAAGCCTCATCAGGGATACATATGGAAGTTACCAAACTGGTGAATTTTCAAATAAAAAAATCAGTTTTCTTCAAAACAGTTATATTTTTAATTTGAAAATAGAAATTTTTAACGTAAAATTTTATTTACTTAATTTACCTTAAAAAGTGAATCGATAAAATCAATCTTATTAATATTTAATATAAATCTATGATATTAAACTTTAATTCATACTTACTAATTTTTATTGAAAAATTAAATTTATGAGATCCTATATTACATTACTAACCTAAGTAGTTGAAAAACTTTGAGGTTGTAATTGTAGGTTTAAATAAGCTACTTTAAACAACTTTTTTAGAATAAATAATCAATTGAGCGACAAGGCTTTGTCTTATAAACAATATTTTTAATATATGACTAACATAATACTGCGAGACTTAATTAAAAACATGGTAAAAGTGACCGTCTCAGTAATGGAAACGCAATTTCGCAACTCGCGTTCAAGTGTCCGAAACTGAGACAGTCAGCGACAGCTCGTCCCGGTTTAGGCAACTTCGCCAAAAATTTGTCCAAATGCAGGACATTAAAATATTCATAAGTTATCGAATAAAATTGCTAATAAAGTTATTAATTTCATTCTTAAACGTAGTAAAAATGTGCAAAAACATTATTTTTTCTTTTAGTGCAGAAAATGTCTATAGTACAATGCTGTAAAAGTTCGAGGAAAGTTTTGAAATACGAAAGAATGGCGGATTTTGTAGCAGTTCATTCACACATTTTGAGGAACATTTTTGATTATTTTTTACTAAATGTATAACTTGTCAAATCAAAAATAAATAGTAGTAACAAATTTAAAAGGACTTCAAAAATAATAGAACATTTTTACTATTATAATTTATGTTGGAATATAAAAGATATTCAACGATATTTATTATTGTCTCAGTATTGGACATACTTTTTACGTTGTTCCAGTAATGTTCGGTTTACCTTAAGCCTTTTCAATACAAAGAGTCCTACAAAGAAAGCATGAGAAAACGTCTTTCGGTGGATTTGGTTATACCTTGGTAATTTTGTAGGTTATAAGGGCGTTATAAGTTATCAAGTGCGGCCGTTGCGAGAAGAGGAGGGTATACTCGTATATGATTGGCACAAAAGCATTTGACAATAATTTTATTTTAAAAGCGTTGTTGTCCTCAAACTGTGTGATGCACTAAATTCCAAATATTGAACGCTTCACGTTCAGAGGTTGCGAGGAGCGAGGGATTTATTTAATTGTCATTAGCTCCAATAAAAATAAGCTCACTTTGCATCCTTTCTTCACTTAAGGCCATGTGATGAGTGGGTCACGTAACCAGATTCCTACCTTACCGCAACTTTGTTTATTTCCCAACTTATATTCACACGAAATGCCACATCGAGTTGAAAATTTAGGATACTAAACAAGAAGCACTAAGAATGGTGGGTCTGTTACTAAAATTGTATAATTATAAAAAAAAATTCGTTGTGAATAATTTTTTTTGCTGTTATAATTATTCAAGTTTAGGACCAGACCCATATTTCTTAGTGCTTCTTATTTATTATGCTAAATTTTCAACTTGATGTGGCGCTTAGTGCGAAAATAAGTTGGGAAATAAAAAAGGTGGCGGTAAGGCAAGAATCTGGTCACGTGACCCACTCGTCACATGGCCTTAAAGCAGTAATTATATCCATAATGATAAAACCTTGCGCGTATCGCGCTCCGCTGTTGCGAGAATAGGACAACATACAAGATTGAGACGATTTCACGTGGTTAAGAACTTATCTTATAACTGTTGCTGCTTTGCAATGGTGAGTTTTGTAATCGATTCTAAATATTAGGCGCTTAGCGTTCGACTATTGCGAGCAGAGGACGATTATGATTGATATTATCGTACATAATTGTAACCTTATTTTAAAACCGTTGCTGCCCTGAAACAGTGAGTGTCGTAGGTGATTCAAAATATTGAACGCTTAGCGTTCGGGAGGTTCGAGAAGAGGTCGATATACATGTTTGAGACAATTTCACATTATTGAAACCTTATTTTAGGACCATTGCTACCCTGAAATAGTGAGTTATGTAGTTAATTCAAAATATTGATCGCTTAGCATCGAGGGTTACGAGAAGAGGGCGATTCTTATATGTTTGGCCTTATCGCACTCGATACTGGCTTCATATTATCACCGTTGCTTTCTCGAAACAGTGAGTGCCGCATGTGACTTAAAATATTGAGCGCTTAGCGTTTAACTGTTGTGAGAAGCGTGCTGTATGAGACGGGCGTAATGGCAATCACATTTTAATACGTGATACTGATTTTGTCGTCATTTTTGCTTTCAATGCTATACGTATATATCTAATGCTCTGATTGTGAACGCTTCCCGTGCAGATATTTCCCCATCTTTCCCCATTTGAAGTTGTGTTCTGATGGGGCCCCTATCAGGATATCTAGTCTAGAAAAAACTGATGGGGGCCCTGTCAAATTCTAGTGGAAAATTCCGTGCTTCTTAAAGGTGTGGCGAATCTATCTAAATCTAATGGGGCCCCGAGCCGAGAATTCCTAAAATCGTACAATGCCAAAAATGTGAATTTTAAGCTTAAATTTAAAGAGGTTAATTCAAGTACCGCCGTCCAGTGCTTCACCGGAGCTTTCAAGATTTGAATGTTTAGTTGTAAATGTACTATTAAATATTTTATTATTAAGCTTCTTATTTCTAAAGTGGAAAAAATTTAATATGTTTATTTTTAATGCCAAATTTTTTTTCAGAACGTAATATTTTTAATTCTTTCTAAATTGAAATTAAAAATTTTTTATTTTTCACATTTTAAATATCTTAAATTTTCTGTTAGAAAGGATCCTATTCTGCCCCACTAGTATAATATTATAGACTGACTTAAACAATATTTTCATTGAGTTATAGTTTATAATCTTATTCTGCATTTTAAGATAAACATTTATTATTTCTAACCTTTTTATGAAGTTTAAACGTTCGCGCCTTATCACGTGATCATTGTGGCGCCACCATTTATCCAGTGTTACAGTCTGTCAAGTTAAAGCGTGGGTGGCCTTACTCGCAGTCGGTAAGGTGTATCGACATGATTTTGGTGTCAAAATATTAAGAAGAGCTCCCTCTT
>NC_046663.1:110012537-110016816 GCF_010883055.1 Belonocnema kinseyi
AGGGAGCTCTTCTTAATATTTTGACACCAAAATCATGTCGATACACCTTACCGACTGCGAGTAAAGCCACCCACGCTTTAACTTGACAGACTGTATGAGCGACTATAGGCTCGCTCTTTCGTCACTAGATGGCAAGAGAAAATCGCGGGAAAAAGGAAATATACAAATTTGAAAAATACATCAGAAAATTAGGAATTAATAATAATTATCTCAGATCGCAGGAAATTAGGCCAGCAAAAGTTCTAGAATTTTTGTGTACGATTTACGACGCATAAGTTAAGAAATAATTACTGTATGTCAGTATTAATCATGTTTAGTCTTAAGATAAGGCGAAGTCCTGATGTTAGGTTTATACTAAGGTATCGAATAAAAGAAATCAAATGCTAGCGATCACAGAACGAACCAACAAAGATATTATTTGGCGCCGAATATTTGCATATGTTTAATTTAACTAGCGATAGCGGCTTCTTGGGCGACATATTTTCATCTTGGGTTTCTCAGAATTGATATTGAGAGGGTGAGTTCAAACACGGCACAACCATGGAGAACTAGAGGGGTTCGATTTGTGAATCATTAAAAAGAGTTTGAATGACGCATGTTTATGTATGTTAATGATATGCTATGATTGGGTGAAAGAGTGAAAAGATGCATGTGTGAGTGAAAAAGGGAAAAGAGTAGTGCGAGCGAAGAGGGAGTTTTAAAAAGATCGTGACACGGCGATCGAGAAAATGAGAACAGAAGAACTCTTGATTCCCTCGGAGTAGGTACTCGTCGACCTGACTCTGGGTTAATATCCTTTAAATCTTTTGCATTTTGTTAATCCGGACGTAGCCTAACTTGATTGAAAAATACATATATGACTCGTATTACTGCAATTAAATGTTTCATGATTTATTTTTATCAAATTAAATATTTTTCCGGTTCCATATAAATGGTTCACAATCCATACTGAACCCACCAATCAAACAACGAACCAGCAGAAGGTGGATTTCAGCTTGTTACAATTGGGGGCTCGTCCGGGATTGGATTGACCGGAATAAATTCGAAATGTTTAAAATGTAAAATTTCGTGGTCACACCGCGTAAAACCTTTGAGAACTATTTACTATTATCCTGTGAAACTGTTAACTATTAATTATAAACTTTCAATCATATGAAGCCGGAATAATCGTGTGTCACAGTGAAAAGTGAGAGATTTCTTATATAAAGATTTAAATTTATCATTGAAGTCGTGCGAACTGAACGAATTGAATATGCTCATACTTTCCCTAAATTGTTGAGGAAATTGCCAGTATACAATTCAGTTTGATTCATCATTATCGAAGCAGCAGTTCAAATTCCCTGGGTCATCGTGGTAGCAGCGGTTCACCTTCTGGATCATCATGGGAGCAGAGGTTCACTTTTCTGGGTCATCGTGGGAATAGCGGTCCATTACTCTGCAGTCATCGTCGAGTTCTGCACTGTGCAGCCTAGTTGGGTCATTAAAGGAAGAAGAGGAGATTTTGTGTAAATTCAGTGCGCGGAGTGAAAATTTAAATGGCCATTTCCGAAGTAGTTTTGTGATTCGTGAAGTGTGAAACGACAATGTCAACTTTGACAAGTATGGATCATTATAAGGTTAGATTAATTTTAAGAAAATAATGTTTATTGTAAATTAACAGCTGGTTGTTGCTTATTTTGGAATTATTAAAAATTTTATTTCATGTCATGCGTTTACAATTCCTTGATATCCAGTCTTAGAATTCAAAGAGAAATAAAATCTTGTGTAAATATATATATAAAAGAATATATCTTTGAAAATTGAGACCAGTTAAATCCATTTAAATTATTTAAAATGTATGATGCCAATAATGAGCAGCAGCCAGATCATCAAGATCAGGGCGCACAAGATAACAATTCCGAAGTAAATGCTCTTGATTTATCCTTATCAAATAGTTCACGATCAGTAATACATGCTGAACATGCAAATAATATAGAATTGCCTGAACCAAGTGGTTTACAATCAGGTGTAGGTACGGAAAATGCGAATAATGACAGGCAAAGTTCTTCCATGCGATCTGAGAATGTAGGTCCTTCTAATTTGTTTGTTAGAAATTATCAGCATTATAATGCCCCATCAACGTACTCTCTAATGAAAGAAAGGGAAGATTTCGAAAGGTTCAGAGAAATGCGTCGGATGGAACGATACTTGCAAGAAACCTCGAGAGATAATGAACATTGCAAATCTTTAAGCTTTCCAGAAAGTAACTTTCCAGGTAGTAAAGTGAGAGGCAGTGATGTAACAGCCCTAAAAGTTCTAATTGTTGAAATTCCAGAGTTTACAGGTAAAAATATTTCTATTCAAACTTTTGCACGAGAATGTAGGTCTACTTTTCAAAGCATAGATCCTAATCTCAGGTCGATATTCGTAAAGTTATTAAAACCTAAAATTAAAGGAGAAGCTAATATATTTTTACAAAATAGACAGTTTGATTCTCTAGAGGAACTCGTAGCTATTTTAGAAAAAGCTTTTGGATCTCCTAAGACATTATTCCAAATTCAATCCGAGGTATCGCAGTTAAAACAACATTCGGGGGAATCAATCCTTGCCTACGCTGCTAGAGCGATGGATTTATTCTATAAAATCAAAGAAATTACTGAGTAATATTACTATTAGAGATTACTATTAGAGAGTAGGGTAAAATTGGGAAATCCATCCTCTCTTCAAGACGCGATAAATATAGCAATAGAAGGGGAACGCGATTTAAATCACCGAAATAAACTTTTCGGGATTTCTGGAAATAATAAGAGCGCAGCGAATTCTGACACACATGTTTCCGCTCGTGAATCTAGATATGATAAATTTCATAATGGAAAAAATAAAGCGGTAAATCATATTCAGGAAGAAAAGAGACCACGTAGTTCTCAAAGGCAGAAAAGCGATTATGATTCGCGTGCCTCGAGTATCGATTGTTATACATGCGGAGAACGTGGTCATTATTCTCGAAACTGTCCTCGGAGAACTGGGCCCAAACGAAAGAGAAGTAGGAGTCGAAGTAGATGAAGGGGTGAACCATCATATAAAGAAATTAAATGTGGATATTGCCAATATAGGGGGCACGAAAGTCGTAACTGTTTTAGACGCAGGGCAGAGGAAACGAAAAAAAAATTAGAACGCTTAGAAGGGGAGGTAAAATCGGAAAAACCTAACATGCCTTTAAACCCCCAACAGGCTCGCCGCCAGGGTGCCACGACGAGCTGGAACAATTCGACAGCGCGCCAACCCTCAGGGCCGTCCTCACAATTAACGAAGGGGGCGCAACAAGATCCCCAACGGTAAAAATAAACTCTCAACATTTTCATACCGGTAATGCTAATTTTCTCATTGATACAGGTTGCGAATTGAATCTGTTAAAAGAAACATGTATAAAAGGTAAATTGCGTAAAAATAAATCTCAAATTTATTTCTTAACCGGAATTGGTCACGCAATGTTAAGAACACGTGGAGCTGTTACCATTAAAATTAAAGGAAAGGATACAATATTTCATTTAGTTAAAAATACTTTTCCTATACCTTCATGTGGAATCTTGGGCATGAAATTTTTAAGGGAAAATAAAGTCACCATGACTTTTTCAGATGAAGAGGTACGACTAAAATTAGAAAATATTAATTATATGCAGACTGTTAGTGTCAAATTACCTGCGCGAACACGAAAAATAATTACACTTAGATTCACTAATCCTGAAATAAAAGAAGGTTATTTAACGAAAATTGATGCAGGAACTGGAGTTTTCCTTGAAGAAAATTTGGTAAATTCAGCAGATGGTGTTGTTAAAGTTTTTGCAATAAATAGTACCTTTCATGATATAGAGATAATTTTACCATCCGTGGAATTACAGGAATTTGAAACTAATGAAAAATTTTCCCCCTCCTCATCTGCCGAAAATATAAATAAAGGGTCAAACTCTAAGAAGAACGTCTAGATAAGGTCCTAAATTTGTTGGATTTTACAGACTTAAATGGGGAAAAAAAGGAAAGTTTGATAGGACCACTTTCTGAATATCCCTATCGATTCTTTATCAAGGGAGATGTACTTGGGGCTACTAATGTAATAGAATATACTATCCGTACTGTAGATGAAGCACCGATTTTCGTTAGGCAATACCGATCTGCCGAAATTCATAATGAAGAAATGCTGAATCAAACTGGTGATTTATTGAGAGATAATTTGGCTGAAGATTCTGATTCCCCATACAATTCACCTGTGTGGATTGTTCCAAAAAAACCCGATAAGAAAGGC
>NC_046663.1:110016916-110018434 GCF_010883055.1 Belonocnema kinseyi
TATGCGTCGTAAATCGTACACAAAAATTCTAGAACTTTTGCTGACCTAATTTCCTGCGATCTGAGATAATTATTATTAATTCCTAATTTTTTTATGTATTTTGCAAATTTGTATATTTCCTTTTTCCCGCGATTTTCTCTTGCCATCTAGTGACGAAAGAGCGAGCCTATAGTCGCTCGTAACATCTTCCCTCATATACATATGAAAAATTTTTAATAAAAAATTTTTTATTCCTAAAAATTCGAAAAATATCCTTCTTATGCCGCGTATGCGAAATATATGGAAACAATTTATTTATAAATACATGAGCCTTATTTTCTAAATACCGCATAAAATAAGATACACTCTCCGTGGTTATGTTAAAATCAATGAGCGAGATACAGTCGCTCATGTCTCTTTCCCCCCTTATAAAAAAAAATATACATATGTGCGTGTAACAGAATTAAAAAATATATATATTTTTAAGAATATATATAATTTTACACTTATTTTATTTTTAAAAGAATATATATCAGTAATCGACTAATATGAATCATACAAAGATAGTTAAGTTTCATTTTGAGATTTTGCCTGATCTGGAAGAACATTTCGATCATGAAAAATCTTAATCGTTTGTGGTCTAAGTTTACTAACATGAACAATTGTGTGTTTTCCGTTGCCCAAATCTAATTCGACATTTAAATCGTCAAAAATTTTCGTAATTTTATAAGGCCCAGAATATTCACTATCAAGTTTTGAAGTTTTAATATCTTTCAAAAGGTAAACTTTATCTTCCACTTCGTAGTTTTAAATGTTTAACTTTTGATCGAAATATCTTTTGGATCTTTCTTTCGCTAAACGTAGACTTTCTTTTGCCTGGCTTTAAGTTTCAACTAATTTTTCTTGTAGCGTTTGTAAAAATAAATTGTAAGTTAATGGAACCTTTTCGTGAACACATTCTGTGGGAATTCTAGCTTCTTTATCAAAGATCAATTCATGTGGTGTAAACCCTGTTCCCTCGTGTTTTGAGGTGTTGTACGAAAAAATAGCGAATCGAATCCACCTGTCCCAGTTTTTTTAACGCAATAATTTTTTAAATATTGAATTAAAACGTGATGACTCCGTTCTAAAGTTCCTAAGTTTTGTGGATGAAAAGCAGTCGACTTTAATTGTTTAATTTTGAAAATTTTACATAGAGTTCCCATTACTTGACTTATAAAATTACTGTCCTGATCGGTATGAATTATTTCTGGGCATCCAAATCGTGAAAAAAATTGTTCGGCAAGGGCTGTAGCTATAGTTGTTGATTCGGTATTTTTTAAAGGTATTGCGTCCAAATATTTTGTGAGATTATGCTGAATAGTAAGTACGTATTTGTTTCCTAGTTCGGTTTCAGGTAAAGGACCTACAATATCTATCTCAATTTTTTCGAAAGCCTTTGAAGGCGTGTCAGTGATTTTCATTGGCAATTTTGTTTTTATTCTAACAGTTTTATTAACCTTACATGTCTCACAGTTTCTTACAAATTCTCTAATTTGT
>NC_046663.1:110018534-110019706 GCF_010883055.1 Belonocnema kinseyi
ATATTTAAGGCCTGTAATTGCATTAGAAATGTACTGAACAAGTGGTTTGGAATCGAAAGATTCCTTGATTATGAGAAAGAAGACACAGTATTCGCCATATTTATGAACAATAACATTTCCTACTTCACGATTTTCAAGATTTTCCAGTTTCAAATCATTGTAATTTATTCTGTTTGCATTCAAAAGTTTGCGGCTAATCTCTGTAGTTAACTTACAATCAGCCGGAATGAATAAAATAAGATTATCATCACGCATGTATAGTTTATTTTTAAAAATTTTTATGCAGGTAAATTCAGAATTTAGATCAGGTAAATCACTACTATTTTGCATAGATTCTACGAGATTATCTTTGGCATTTTGATCTATTGGAAAGCATTTTCCACGAGAAACAATGACATTTGGATAGCGACATGCTCTAAAACATCCTAAGCTTTCATGTAAATTTTTAGAGGGAGGTTCCAAACTACCAGCGCTGACCCCAAAAGAGGATTCAGGATTCATCTTATGCTCGTGAAATGAAACGTCATAGTTGGTGTGGTTTACTGAATCTGAGGATGAATGACCAGCTCGAGAGTTCTCATAATCATAACTATCATAGTGAAGGTTCTTATCGTGACCGACTGTTTCAGGGTCATCCGCCGGTGCGGTGCAACCTACAACACCCGCCAACGTACCTGTGGCAGCCAATTCGGTCATTTCACAATCATAATCAATGCAATGAGGGTTCTTATCGCGACCAACTGTCTCAGGGTTAGCCGCCGGTACGGTGCAACCCACAACACCCGCCGACGTACCCGAGGCAGCCAATTTGGTTGTCTCCCAGTCGCCGACTTCAACAGCCGTAACATAAACATTAAGCGGTTTATCCTCAGAGCTGGAAAATTCATCCCCTTCGTCAGCTGTGTCATATTCGTTATCTGAGTCGCTGATAAGCACGTTGCAGTGATAACATTTGCCTATTGTTACGTCAGGTAATAAATTAGTTTCATAGTCTATTTCGGTGTAGTCATTATTTTGAAAATGTTGTCCTATAAATTCGTCAAATTCGTTCGATGCCGGAGTGAAATTCTGCATAGTTAATATCTTGTGAATCCCGGAAAATTCAGGATCTAAAGGATCGAGACTATCATTTAATATTTCGGGGGGTGTGTCATCGTTCACGTCAAATTTTG
>NC_046663.1:110019806-110034702 GCF_010883055.1 Belonocnema kinseyi
ATTATTTGGCGCCGAATATTTGCATATGTTTAATTTAACTAGCGATAGCGGCTTCTTGGGCGACATATTTTCATCTTGGGTTTCTCAGAATTGATATTGAGATGTTGAGTTCAAACACGGCACAACCATGGAGAACTAGAGGGGTTCGATTTGTGAATCAATAAAAAGAGTGGGAATGATGCATGTTTATGTATGTTAATGATATGCTATGATTGGGTGAAAGAGTGAAAAGATGCATGTGTGAGTGAAAAAAGGAAAAGAGTAGTGCGAGCGAAGAGGGAGTTTTAAAAAGATCGTGACACGGCGATCGAGAGAATCAGAACAGAAAAACTCTTGATTCCCCCGGAGTAGGTACTCGTCGACCTGACTCGGGGTTAATATCCTTTAAATCTTTTGCATTTTGTTAATGCGGACGTAGCCTAACTTGATTGAAAAATACATATATGACTTTTATTACTGCAATTAAATGTTTCATGATTTATTTTTATCAAATTAAATATTTTTCCGGTTCCATATAAATGGTTCACAATCGATACTGAACCCACCAATCAGACAACGAACCAGCGGAAGGTGGATTTCAGCTTGTTACACCAGGAATTAATGCATGATGTTTCGGAAAGCGGAACTGCGTAAGCGCCGGTTCGACTTTTTTCGTTCCATGATTCGTTCCTTTTTCCTCATTCCGGCTACTTATTTTTCTTATTTTTTCTAATAGTATTGCAATTTTTAGACGCATTTGCTTTAATATTTGCTAATATGTGCACATAACTGTACATAAAAAATGTATGTTTATTCAGGAATTTGGTGCAGTACTATAGTTTATTAATTTTTAAGTTAATATTTTTCGTTACAGTCATTGAGAAATATGCGAAACAAAATTTCCATTAGCATAGGGTGAGTTACCCAGTGAATGAACACTTAAGGAAATCACTGATTACAACTAGTCCATTTCACGTTATAATAATTGATTATTCTTAAAAAACTTTTGAAAATAGATTCTAAAGGGTTCAAATATTATAATCCGATAAAGAAATTTTGTTTTTGCCAAAAAGCTTTATAAAAAATAATTAAATAGTGCAAAATTAACGAAAACCCCAGCGAATGAACACTGTGAGCCAATGAATGAACAGTAGAGCACCAGAGAATGAACACTATGATCACTACAAATTAGAATTAGGATTTAGGTATAAAATTACATAGGTACATTACAAAATGAGCAATTAAATACTGTAAAATATTAGAAAGCGTTGCGAAATTCATTAAATATATTATTTCAATAAAAACCACAAGACATTCAGATTTAAAGAAAGGAGGGAATACAAAAGTTGAACACAGAACTAGGTTAGCTTTTCCTCATTTTTTATTGCAATATTTATTTTTAAAACATTTCTATCAGTTCTTTTAACCTTACAAAAAATACAACTTTTCGTTTAAAAATAGATAACTCTTATCTAATGACTACAATAGAAAACTGCGATTTTTAGGACACATAACATTTGTAATACAACACCTTACTATGTTGCTTTAGGTTAAATTAGCCAATACAATTATAAATCAGTGTTGTAAAAATGGAAATTCTTAAAAAATTTATAAATATATATTGAATAGTACGCAGTAATACCTAGCACGAATTAATGTTTTTTAGAGTTAAAAAACGTTTTCTAAATGCAAAAAAGCATTAAATTTCTAACCTCAAAGTTGCCTTACCTTTAATTTAGTTCGTGCCTACTTTTTTGATCTTCTAATCACAAAAATATGCATTTAAACTATAACTATTTATGGTTTATATTTATAGCTTCGATATTTATAGTCACATTAATTGAAACAAACTTATTTGTATGTAACGAAACAACAGCCAGGTCTCCGTCACCTGCTGTTCATTCACTGGACCTGCGGGGTGACAGTTTTACTCCAATGAATGAACACATCGTTCGTTTACTGGAACACGGGCAATTTAAAGGTCCAGTACGTGAACACTCATTTATTAATGGAAAAACGTACTATTTGAGAAAAAACCTTGTGGGGAATTGAATAATAATATCTTACAACTTTAAAAGCATAACTTTGATGCAGAAAAGGTAAATAATTTTTTGTAAAAGCAGTGTAAACGAGGAGTTGCTTAGGCACGCACCTTATAGTGATCGACGACTTTCTCACCATCACTCACCATAATTGATGATGCTTCACATTCAAGAAATTAAAAAAATTATTTACAAGAATTTACTGTAACTCACCCTAGTTGTATTATTGATCCGTTTGCTAAATGAATCTTTTAATACATTATCTGTGAAATGTCTACAATGTGTTAAAATGTAATTCGTCAGTTCACTTCATAATCATTAATATCTATATGCATAAAATATACTATATAAAAATTCGTATAAGAGCTGGCTAACCGGCACCGGCTTTCATTTCTTTCTAATAATTTCAATCAATTTTTATGACTAAATTTACAGAATAATATTAGAAAATGATATGAGTAATGCACTTTTAAAAACTTATTTAACGACACAACTATTTTTCTACCTGTTTAGAAAAATGACACCAATGTTTTAATCATATATTTAAACTTCTTCGCCGATTTGTTAAAACTACATCCGCTAACTCATACCTCGAAATTTTAAAATATTTCAAAGATTTCAATGGACTACAAGAGGTTTTAAAGGATTTTAACTGGTTTAAAGTACTCAAAAGGGTTTTTTAGAGTATTTTACACGATTTAAAAGCACTTCCAGGGATTTTAAGTAAGTGGTTTGCCAAGCACACGCGGTTTTGTAGAATCTCTGAAAACATAGAGATTTTTAATATTTTAATTTTTTTGTAATAATGTAACATCTTTTTTAGAATTAAAAAAAATTCCAAGAAATGTTCAGAGATTGGTAAGAGATCTCAGCGGATTTCAAAGATTTACACATGTTTAAAGTAATTTTTAAATACAGTAAAAATCTCAAGATGTTTTTTGGAATTCCAAAAACTTTCTATGATTTATACAAGATTGAAGGAATACAAAAAATTTTCAAACATTTTATCGGATTTCAAATAGTTTCGTGCGGATTTACACAATTTAATGAAATTAAAAATTTTTAAGGCCTTTTTATTAATGATTTTAGAGGAATGATAATCGTGGCATTCATAGGATTTCTCAAGAAAAAGATTTCATAAGGTTATAATAAATTTCTAACCGTCAATGAGAAAGTCTTTCTCGCGGGATTAAAACATGTTTTCCCAACGACAAGGACTGGGAAGGAGGACGGAAGATACAAGCTTCTAGCAATTATAACATAATATTATCATTAATATGAAATAATGAATAAAATTCTCCCAAATCAAAAGTTAATGCATAATATTATTAATCCCAATTAGTTATATCGCAAATAGGGGCCCTTCTCCTTAATCGAGTTGGCAGACAGGCGTTCCCCACTTGAGCCCTTTCGAAATTTCTGCACGGGTTGGCGCCGTATAGCGTTAACACTGTCCATTTCTTTTACATTTTTTTATAGATATTTCATTGCGCCCTTATAGCCTAAAAAATTACCAAGTTATAACCAAATCCACCAAAAGACATTATCCTATGCATTCTGTGCGGGTTCCTTTCAGATTTCGATAAAAACGTAAAAATAGTCGGAAATTTTTTAGGGAACGCTTTTTCTAATTTTATAAATTAAACATCAAATAACAAGACAATATATATACATATATATATTCTATACACAAATCTGGTAAATCAGATAATTAGAAAACATTTAATTCAAAGAGGAAGATCCTCTATTCACGACAATTTTACCAAGCTTTTTAGAATTCGTTAATGATTAATCTCCTTTCTTGATATTTAAATTATTGCAATGTCATGGAATAATGACTTTAAGATTAGAGTTGTTACAAATAATTCTCTTAGTCATTGTTACTTAAATACTCGCGGACTGCCGTAGAGCAGGGAAGGAGTCACGTCCGGTCTGGTTGAAGTCGATCAAACGAAGCAGCACATCAGCTTTTAACTGCCTTATCGAAGTAATCCATATTAGGCGTCCTCGAGTAGAATCCAATCAGCACTTTGTACCAAAAAAAAGTTTTGGTTGTTTGGCAAAATTAGAAAAGATGTAGACTCCGGAAGCTACGACCACGGTCGTTCATCAACGATCGATATCGGCGCAACCGGAAATCATACGTCATCCGACTCGTCACTTCCCACAACACCAGAAGACGATCGAGTCCGGAAAATCACATTACGAAAACCAAAAGCAAAGGAAATATAGACTTTGAATTAAAAAGTTAAAGTTGCGAAACATTACATGCACTCGAATAGCGCACTTGATTCACATAAACAGGTCCAAGAGACGGAAAGACTACACTCGTCTGAACCTTGATTGATACTGAACTCCCAGTAAAAAAGGTCCGCATCCGATCAACAAAGAGACATCATGCTACTACCTAAGTATTGACTGCAACAAATGAGTACGGCCTGAAATTCAAAACAGAGGGAAAATTTTAAGCAGAATAAACATTAGTTGAAAACCATTCTGTCAATAGTGAAATCCAAAGGTCACTTAAAAGAAAGACAATAACATCAAATAAATTATTAACATCCCGCTTGCCTCGTTTGGCGAACGAAACAAATTCCACGTATGAATGTCAAGAGTTTAATGCCGCCCGCCATGGCTCACACAATAAGTTTCCGTGGACAAGAAATTCAGTTCCGCCCACCATGGAGGAAAATCGGCAGCATTGTGGCAGCGCACAACTGATAACCCTTAAAATGTGGAAGTGGAGCGACTGTAGATCTCAAAATATGTTTCAGCAGAGTCAGATCGCACAAGTCCATCCTTGCGGGATAAAAACTGGTCACACGTCCCAACGGTGCATGAAAGTACTAGTGAGATCAGTCCCGCCAAACGAGTCACGAATTGATTGCGCAAAAAAAACACCTGTGGTTGACATAGTGCAGTTCCTTTATCGAACGTGTTACTCTGAGAATTCTTTCTTAGCACAAACTAACAAACGCGCTGTGAATTTCTTCGGGAGTAAGGCGCTGATCCACGAGTTAAAAATGCTCTACAGAATACTTAGAAAGAAGTTTACAGCTCAAACAATTCGCATTCACTCTTGTTGCACGAGTCGACGAAGGGAAATTTCTTATCGTAGTAAGGTTGCAGTATGCGTGACGAATCGGAATGGATAGCTGCTCAAACCCGTTACAACTTGCTTGGGGAGGGTCAGTGGGAGAAGCTTCATCGTGGAAATAAAAAACGCTGTCCAGTAAGCTTCACTCTGCAAAAGCTATTCAAGGACATTCTATTGCAGACTCTACCAAGTTGAAGCTAAAGGATCCATTTCTCGAGTGGCACGATCAGCTGGATTTCAGTGTGTAGGGACGTGACGTCAAAAAGCTTTGGAGAGCCCGCTGGATCATCGAAATCTGACAGGCTACATAATCGATCAGTGGGAATAGTCAACGGCTTGAATCCAAACAAAAACGCTTTGTCAGTCCAACCAAGCGTAGATGAACGTAAAAGCGAGTTTCAAGTCCTCAAGTACGCACTGAATGAATCGAACAACAAGCACAACATCGCAAGGTTTCAGTCGATGAATAGTCAATCCGATCAGATCAATCAAACCTATCCAGAAACGGACCGAAAAGGCGACGGGAGGTTTTTATAATCCTTCATGAGTTGCATCCAGAAAAAGTGCCCTGTAAACCTTGGCGCCTATGAGCAATGCAAGTCAAAGAGTATTCACCTCGACAAGTGAATATGATGATCTCAGAGCCACGGTCAAGGAGGGATCTGGTTCGAAATTGGTATCCGTCCGAGGCCCTTACAGCGACTTATGGTGTAGCAAGTAGAACTTGTCAGAAAGCAAAAAGAAACCGAACAATCAGAGTCCGAGTCCAAAGCCAAACGTACTTTCTCACTGTTTGAAGGGTCCGGGCCCTCAGTCGAAGGTCTGCCACAAGTAACGTTATCATGAAATCTGCCATGATGCTGTATAGAACATAGACGACAACGAATCCTCTTGAAAATGACCGATGTTGTGATTTTGGGTTATAAGTAGCAAACATGGACTGACATATGTAATTAGGAACCGAGAAGTAACTTTCGAGCCCGCCTAGGCTTTCTATCTTAAGGGATGAACCAGCCCCAGGATTCACTCCTTTGCAGATGGAACGCTTTATAGTCTGCAGTGCTGGAATTCGCTGTTACAGGAACACTGGAATTTGAGAAATGCGAGGAAATGGTTATTCTTATGTATGATCGAATTTACCAAGAACAATTTGCTCTTCCAAAAGTCCATGACTTTCAAAATGAGACGTGCCCATGAATCTTCATAAACTTCGTAATTTTTGCAGACCTGAAACCAATATTATTGACAAAATAGATCCCCAGCAAGGGGTCCCGTCTTAGGAACATTGAACAACAGAAAATGAGAAAACAAGGGAGGCAGTAATAAACTGGCATGCAATGCGGAGACCCGCACGGAGAAAAACAGATACTAAATAAGACTATCCAGAGACCGCCAGTCAACATCTTTGTGATTTACCTATGGGCCAGAAATCTGGATAGAATAAACAGTGGCACCATTGACACCTTCAAAAACCCATAGATAGTACCCCATAATACAATTATTCTTTGCCAAACTATTGTCATATTTATTCCGAATTAATTTATTTCAAATTCAGCGAAAGACACCATATCCCCAGCGAACGACACCCTACATTCAGTGAATGACAACGCTATTGATTTTGAATTTAAAGAAATTAAAAGTTGTTTGTAAGTTATATTATGCAATTTAGTTGCTTTAGGTAGTAAGGAACATCATTTTGTATAATTATGGTGCTTTTAAGGGAAAAGACGAAGTTTGTTTTCGAAAAGGAGTATCCTCGATATTGGGTGGTAATGTTCATTTCATAAGTTCAAGAATTTGCCACATTCATTCTGAGGTGTCGGTGATTGATTTTTGAAGTTTGGAAACCCAAAATCAATTACAAATATATTAAACATTAAGGAGTCTTACAAGGCAATGTTCTAGGAATGAAGAAAGCAAATATCAAGCATAGCAACATGAAAATCAATAAAATGGGTATAATTCCCCAAAAACCTCCTTCTGTTTTGTGTCGGTCACTGAGATACACATGTGTTGTTCATCGGTTCCGAAGGTGCGATAAGAATGTTTCAAACATATTGAATCTACTCAAATTTAAGACAAATATTTACTTAATTACATTCCAAACCCCAATCATCAAACACCTGAAAGTACCAAAAAATAAGAAATACCTTTTCTTCCCACCCGCAGAAGACTTTCAAATGAACGACATGACTAATTTTTATAGTGCCAACATATCCTTCTGGATACCAAAAGGAAGAATTCACCTGACAATATCCAAGATATAAAAGAGCTGAATATCAGATATTTAAAAATATTTGTTAATTATGCAAAAATTACCTGTAAATCAAATATTCAATTTTTCTGTAGCCTTACTCAAAGCTGCTCAATGCTAACATAAATGATGCATGCTACGAAAAGTCCTCATTTTCTTGAGAAAATTATGACATCCAATTTAAAAGCACTTGATCCGTCTTTCACATTAATTGTTGAACACAATATATATCTGAAAAACCACAACATACACAACGGCTGTTCAAGATGCAAACAATGTGGAGCTAAAATCCTTTTTCGCCACGCCAACCGCCAGCGACACTGCTCCAACAAGACTCGCTTCCTCAAGTATTCCAGATTTAAATGCTCAATATCATACACTTTATATTCTCATTATCACAAAATAGCCGCTTAACATATTTTACACTGAACAGCAGATGTCATATACCATGCCGAAGTATCCATACATTAAGTTTGAATATAAAGCCCCCCCCCCCCCCAATAGATTCTCTTGAACGTTTATCTCCGTCCTTGCGGGGAAAACAAATTCAAAGTTAGCTCATTAGACTTCAATCAAGGTTTAAGCAATATTAAATGAGAAGAGAAAAACATATGCTTTATCATTTTAAATAAGTCAGTCATACATAAGAGCCTGCCTTACGCCGCCTGCAATGCTCAAAACGATCCACAATTAATATTTCTATCACGCCTGAGAGCCGGTCTGGGGGCTTTTCCAATGTTGCAAACAATCCACCATCAATATGTCTGTCATGCTTGAGAGCCAGTCTCGAAGCGTTTGCAGTATTGCAAACAATCTACCGTCAATATGTCAGTCATGTTTGAGAGCCAGTCTCGCAGCGTTTGCAATGTTACAAAAAATCCACCATCAATATGTTTATCATGCTTGAAAGTCAGTCTCGAAGGGTTTGCAATGTTGCAAACAATCACACGGTCATGCCTGAGAGCCTGTCTCGAGGCGTTCGCAATGTTGCAAATAATCCATTCGCAGTATGATTGTCATACATGAGAGCCTGTCTCAGAACTTTTGCAATGTTGAGAACAATCACACAGTCAGTAAGTCCATTTGTCCTGTATGACAGTCTGTCTCGAGGCGTTCACATGGTTGCAAACAATCCATTAACAGGATGGTTGTCATACCAGAGAACCTGTCTCGGGATGTTTGCAATGTTAAGAACAAGCAGAGTTAGTAAATTTGCCATACCTGTGATCATGCTACTCCACTCACACACTATTCGGCTCGAAGGACCAACAAATGTTACTTAATTACTCGCGAACTGGTGTAGGGCAGGGAAGGAGTCACGTCCGGTCTGGTTGAAGTCGATCAAACGAAGCAGCACATCAGCTTTTAACTGCTTTATCGAAGTAATCCATATGGGGCGTCCTCGAGTAGAATCCAATAAGCACTTTGTACCAAAAAAGGCTTTGGTTGTTTGGGAAAATTAGAAAAGCTGTAGCCTCCGGAAGCTACGACCGCGATCGTTCATCAACGATAGATACCGACGCAACCGGAAGTCATGAGTCATCCGACACGTCACTTCCCACAACACCAGAAGACGATCAAGTCTGGAAAATCACTTTACGAAAACCAAAAGCAAAAGAAATACAGACTTTAAGTTGAAAAGTTAAAGTTACGAAAGATTACATGCACTCGAATAGCACACTTGATTCACATAAACAGATCCAAGAGAAGGAAAGACTACAATCGTCTGAACCTTGATTGATACTGAACTCCCAAGAAAAAGAGTCCGCATTCGATCAACAAAGAGACATTACGCTACTACCGGAATACCGACTGCAACAAAGGAGTACGGCCTGAAATTCAAAACAGAGGGAAAATTTCAAGAAGAATAAACATTGGTTGAAAACCATTCTGTCAATAGTGTCATCCAAAGGTCACTCAAAAGAAAGACATTAACATCAAATAAATTATTAACAGTCATAAAACTCAAAAACAGATGAGGCAACTATAATAATGATCTACAATACTGCCGTCCCAACAAGAAAAGTCGTAACTACATTTCGGTTGAGTCCCCTGTCAACCTAACCGAAATTTGGATGGTAGGGGACTCACCCGACATGTAGTTACGACTTTTCTTGTTGGGGTGACAGAATATGCTACATGAAACTAAAAAGATTAATTTTAAAAAATTCTTATTCCTTTCAAATTTACCACGAGATAGACTAGATTCGTGTTGTGCAACTGCTCCTCCCCTTACAGTTCTAAAGAGGTTATCTGTAGCATAACTAACTTAATGCCCACCCCATTTTTCACTTTTCAAAATATTCGAAAAATATCAGAATTTTCTCAGATTTGTTTCTTCCAATAAAAATAAATGTTGTATTTTGTCAAATTAAGAGAAATTTTAAAAACGTAAAAATCCACATTCAAACTCTTCAGGATTTCTGTTTGGCCATAGGAAGGTTCATCTTTATAAATTAATTCAAACCCATTTTTTTTAATTTTCCTGGCAGAAATTTATCAATCATATAAAAAAAGAAATTCTTAATTCATTAAAATAAATTTCTTTGTTTTTCAGAATAAGAACTTTTATTTTCTAACGCAACATCTGTTAACCTCGTCTGTTAATTTTTATGAATTAAAATATAGTTATTAAATAATATATTCTACGTAGAAAACGAATGGTCATAAAGGTAATTTTGTATTTTTTGGATGAATACGATTATTATTTTAAAATAATCCAGAATTATGAGTGAAAACTTCTAAGCTTTTATTCGTCATCAATTTTACAAAGAGTTATTATGATGTTTCAGCCTATAAACGCATAGAAGATGATAATTGTTATCTGACACACTTTTATTATATAGGTAATAACATTTATTACACTAACAAATTATTTTCTATCTGAAAAAAGGAATCACGTAAGCTAAGCTTATAATAATATTTGTACTAAGATTTTAGATATGTTACAAATTATTATTGAATATTTTATGTGATTAAACAAGATTTAAACTTAATTCAAAAATATTTCAAGATATTTTTAAAGATTTAAGAGAAATCAATATATATTTTAAGAAATTTTATCGATTTTAAAGGATTTCGACAAATTTTCGAATATTTCAAGATATTTAACAGACTTTAAAGAATTCAAGAACATTATTTGTATTTTAAAATTACTTTGAAATTTAAAAACTCATTTAAATGCTACTGAAATTCCTTAGAAATTTTTCAAAATGACTTAAAATCTTTCAAAAACGATTTGATTTCTTGTCAGTATAAAGAAAAGTCCGATCAGTTAGATTTGAACGCGCATTCCTTAGACTGTCACCCAAAAAACACCAAAGTACTTTCATAAATGCCTGGAAGACTTAGAATTTAATACTCTTGTTCGTTTATTTACTTGACGCTAGTACAGTACAGTAAAATTAAATAGAATGGCTATAAAACCACACAATTTAATAACCGATACAAATTTAGCGGATCACTCAAATTCTACAATCAAAAGTATCATGCTACTTTTTTATTTTTTACCTGTTTGAAATAATAATCTACTTCTGAAAAGATTTTTGTTCTCAATTCTTTTAAAATTATATGATATTTAAATCGCCCCGTGTAGAAATCGCCAAGTTACTCCCAGTGTCATTGCTTGAGCCAGGCCGGGAACCCCTAGCCTGGTTCTAGCTTGTATTTCCTAGTGGCTATAGCTCCCAATTCTGTTATTCTTTCGCACTACATGTGAGTAGCATCGACTACAGGATTGGTTACCGTTCTGGACGCAATTGGAACCGAATACACCCGAAGTAATCCGAACGTCGAGACTAACAGAGCGACAAGCGACTGTCAATCAGTGTCATGTTTTTGGTGTTTTTAATTCAAATACATTTTCGTGATTAGTTTAAACTGCTCGTTGATATTTTTTAAATGCAAGGAGAGGGACGTCTATGAGAAGAACATGGTGGATAGTGTTAATGAAGTTTTCCTTTTAGATTTTCCACGTCAAGTGCTTCCCTGCTTGACACTCGATGTTTAGTTTTTTCTTCAAGTTGACGTTCTTGATGAACGTTTTTGATTTTAATTTCATCAAGTTTATACTGAAAAAGGAGTAACAAGATGTGTGATACGCATTAAATGGATGGTTTCAGATTTGATCAATTGTTTATAGAAGAAAAACAAACCTTCCTAAAAATAAAAATGGCGCTGAGCGGAATCGATAATAAGCTAGATTCAAGCCAGGAACAGGATCGGCGATCGAGCCAGGCCCCGGTTAGATTTAGCGTTTCATTCTAGTTTGACCCAGGCTTGATTGCCAGGCCAGGGCCTAGTTTTTCTAGGCTTGGGCCCTCTCAGGCCCATGAACAAATTTCCACACGGGTCTTGATCGTAACGTATGAAAAGTTAATTCTTAGAGCGTTGCTTAGGAGTTTTAAATAAATAATACGAATTCTCATATAGAATGTCAAAAGGTCGAAATAGGAATACTTTGATAATCCTGTTACAAAGTTCCATTTCAATAATTTTGGAATGCTTGATTAAATACTTTTAAAAATTGACATTAATTTTTTCATCATTCGTTTGTCATGAAAATTTAGTTAGAAAAGGATTCGCCGAGAGTTTGTGATTTATTCATTTGAGATTCTTTATGAATTACTTCGAACGGTCGTAAAATGCGCAATTTCGAAATACTTTAGAAGCTCATTGGAGATTCTTTAAGAATACTTGTACGAACTCAAAATTTTGTTAAAAATGGAGAAATATAATTCTTTTTATATTAATTATCTATAATTTACAAATTCAATGACGTAATTCATATTGTACTCTGACTTCAGAACTAAATGAGGGGTATTTCTGAATAGGCTTGCCGTCTGGAAATATTTTTGAAAGGATGCTTAGACTTTTAGAGGGTACGCAAAATCATGGACTTTTTCGCATATGTGTGGAAAAGATAAGCACGCGATAATAACACAGGCCTCGATTTGGAATATGTTTCCGAAAGCTTACTCAAGTGTAATTAAATTTTCAGCTAACTTAATAAAAACTTCCCAAATTTTCTGCTTAAGTATTTTGTCTAATTGTCGAAATTTAACACACAGTATTTTTCATGAATTATAATAATGAATATTAATTAAGAATCAGTAAATTTGAACAAAAAATTAGTTATATTATCACTATACACGAATCAGGACGGAAATGTTCATTTTTCTATAATACTGAAAATTGGTATAGGTCTTGAAGTTTGAAGGCATTATCAAATTTTGTTGACAGTAAACATACAGTTTGTTCCTTATCAGATCAGAAATTATCAACTGATGAAGAAAGAATATTTTCGAATGATGATGAAATATTACATAAACTTACTTTTTTCATATCTGTTTATCAAATATAACAAAATAAATAAAGTGATTTTGATTACAAAAATATAAATACCTTGAATCATATCAAAGCTGTACTGAAAAACTATCTGGTTAATTAATAAACTATCAAAGAGGAAATTTAACAATATATTGGTTAGTAGATAAATAAGTGATATAATTATGCATTCAAATTAGATACAAATTCATAAAGTATTAATAAAGTGAGAGTCGAAGTTTCAATTCAAATATAGAAATTTATTATTGTTGAATTTTAAATATCTACATCTATCTGCTTTATATTTTTATGAAAATCTAATAGAATATTTTTTTAAGATTGGTTTATTTGGAAAATTAGAGTGCAAATATGAAAGAATTTGCCGGCTATTTTGTATGTACAAAATATCTAAAGAAGAACCTCCAAAAATTGATGTTCCAAGCATTATTTAAGATTGTAAAGAGGCACCCAGAGGTTTTCATCATTATCAATTATCAGACGAGTAGCAAGGCACTTTTTTCGCACTCAAAGGGTAACAAATTCAGGATAAATTCATAAGAATTAAAAACCATTGAAGGTAAAGTCTAAAGAATTGAAAGGAAATGGAAAAAAAATTAATAAAGAAGACCCATTGATTTTCGTACAATTGGAATGAATAAAAATTTAAGTTGAATTAAATATATATATATATATATATATATATATAAATTAGTCATAAGGACAACAGCAGGATTTCGCCGGGAGAGGGTGCTCATCTGAAAAATTGCACCCGCTTCCAGCGAAATCGCGGTAAAATTTCAGCTACAACCACGTCTCACAACCGTGAGGTAGATGGTTACAGTCTGTAAAGGAATCAATACAACGATCCAGCAAAAGCCTGGTGCACCCTAAGAACACGGAGCGACCCAAGGACAACCGCCATCTGCATTTTTCCCGCAAGTGTTCAAGCATATTGTTGACACGCAGGGATGCTTTTTAGGCCATTAGCAAGTGAAAGCTTGGCACCTCCAAGAGCGCCGATTATAAGGATGATCAGTTTAACAGAATATTCCGAGTACAATCGTTGCAACTCCCTTATAAGGTCTCTTTTTTTAACCTCTCTCTACCTCTTCTCTAACCTCTCTTTCTTTTCATTATCCTTGGCTATGATGTTTTTGTCAGCTGGTGCCGAAAATGCGATAACGAACATAGTTCGCTTCTCGAAGTAAAGAAGAACCATGTCAGGCCTCGAGTGAGCAACAGAAACAATTGTCGAGAATAGAAAGTTCCAGTATATGCGGCACTTCCCATTCTCGAAAATTGACTCAATTTCCCTAGGAGCATTTAGAGGAGCGATATTAAAGTGAATGCCGTAGGAGTGACAGAGATGGTAATAAAACACTCTTAGTGCCGCATTGTGCCTTTGAATGTAGGTCGTTCCCGCGTGAATTGGACAACTAGATAGTATGTGAGCTAAATGCTCGGGGTGTGCATGGTACGCCCTGCAGCTATCATCGGGAATGTCTTGGCTCAAAATGTGGCGACGGTATGTTAAGGTGGAAATGACACCGTCTTGGCATGCAAAAATGAAACCCTCTGTACCAGACTTCAATCCGGGCGATTTAAGGAAAGCAAACGTTAGCTCACAAGACATTGACTGATCCTTCACATTTCTGTGGAAGATACCGTGCATCCTCTTATCGAGGAGCTGTTCACGAAAGTTTGTCTCTTGTGCCTTCTTAATCCGGGCTTTCAGGAGTGAGTACTGGAGATAGATAAGATTTGATGCATTTTCCAGACCCCTGATACTGAAGTCAAGTCCGCGTGTTTCAGCAGCCTCCTCCGCTGCTTTGTACAGAAATGCTCCTTTGCCCACTTCTTCGTGATTCCTGACCATTTTAATAAGAGGGTCTCTTCCATTTTCAACTCTATGTGCTGTACCCAGAATAATCCTGTTGTGAAGACATTCAAGACTCAATATTCCGCGACCCCCTTGACGGAGTGAGATGTACAGTCGCGGAACGAAAGACTTAAGATACATGCTTTTGTTCATGTGCATAACCTTTCTTGTCCCGATATCAAGAGATCTGAGCTCGTTCTTCGTCCATAGAACTACTGCAAATGAATAGAGTAGTACCGGGACGGCAAGCATGTTTGTTGCAGATACTTTGTTCCTCGCCGACAGTTCGGAAGACCAAATCTGTCGGATGAGACGTTTGT
>NC_046663.1:110034802-110038258 GCF_010883055.1 Belonocnema kinseyi
AACAATGTAAAAATATGAAAAAACTTCATTGAATTCAGTAAGTTTGAAACGAGAGTAGAAAAATTCAAGGAAATTTCAAAGAATTTGGTGAAATTTCAAAGATTTTAAGGTGATGTTAAAATAATTCAGAATCAATTAAATAAATACTTTAAACATTAAAGAAGTCTGTAAATTAAGTAGAATTGAAGAGCCGAATGCAATAACCACCTTAGCGATCGAACTCGCGGAGAAGTATTGTCCTCGGAGCAAATTTGGAAGATTGTTCAAATTTGATATTTGATACCTTTTTGCGTTCAAGTCGCCAGATCTTCGTCGGAAAGTGATATTTTTTCTTGAAAATTTTATGTAACATTCTTGAACATACTCTACGACTGTTAGAGTCATCATGAACTTTAAAAAACATTTTAGGGCCGTGTAGTGAATTTAAAAAAATATTTTCTTCGGAATCTTGGGTGCATACATACAAACGAAAATGTTGTGTGAGGAAGTTTCGAATTTTGAAAACTTCCAGTGAGAAGAATGTTCCTTAGGGACCCAAGAAGTTTTTCCAAAAAGTTTTAAATCTTTAGTCATTAGGCGAAAAAAGTTAGGACGTTGTGAAAATTATGTACGGCGTGATGCATTCGATTTGGATCGAGAAAACTTGGGGCCGCGGCACAAACAAATGGATGGTTTCTCTCGTATGAACAAAGAACTTGGAAAATGTTGTCTGTCCCTACCGAAAGAAATCTCTGAGTTTTCTTTAGCGAAATAGCCTGGCCCATTTGAGTCTATAAACAAAGTCGATTTGAAACAAAATAGTCTCGGAGATAGTTTGAGAGATTTGGGTCCTTTTCAAGACCCTTTTAGTGGTCCTTTTAAGAGTGGTGCGACGGTAATATAATGTTCCTTTTGTATTCGTCACGTACCGGGCGGGCAGAGTTATTTACGGTAGTTGGTAGTGGCTAATCCGTTTTCCCTTTTTAAATTTCTCTTCAAATTATTAACACTTTTTTTTAATCAATGAATTTTCTCATTATACTTATTTATAATTATAACTTATATACCGATATACAATTTTCTAGTTGAATTAAAAAATGTTGTCTTTTTTGGCGTATCTCATTCCATTTACGAGAAACATTCTATTAATTCCAATTTTAAGTATTAAAAAAAAGTTAGATATCTGAAGTCATCGAAACCCATAGATTCCGAATTATTATGTTTTAGGCTGTTAACAACGAAATTAAAAAAAATTAACTTCTAAATTTTAATCCGAAAGCTTAAAAAAGGACCCTTGAGTGTCGGTTACTCTAATGAGATAGCCCCTCTGCTTGTTATTTATGATCGTATTCTTATTTCAATTTCGGAAAGGATACTTTAAAGCCTTCAGACCGGAGAATTTCTCTGAGCTTCTTTGACCTAAAGAATTTTTAGTATATACTCAAAGATTCTTTTCGGTAGGGATCAACAAACTTTTCTGCTCAAAGATATAAATACGTAACATGCCAACTACTCAATCAACAAGAAAGCGGAAAAAGACAAAAATTGAAGAAACATGGGAGTGAAATGTTGCAAAATCTTGTAGAAACCCTGGCGGACCGAAGGATCCGAATGGAGCCTCTACAAAGTACCTGTAAAGTCCCCATTGGGTCCCCATTCGGTTCCTTTAAACAAAACAAAAAACTCAACTTTTAAATTGTTGAAATTCAGATTCTACGTTGAAATTCCAACGGTAAAAAGTTTAAAAAAATAAAAGACGTATAACGCCTGTTGACTGCTACACTTTAAACGCATCGCCCGTAAGTAGCAGTCAGCAGGCGTTATACGTCTTATATTTTTTTTAACGTTTTACAGTTGCTGTTTTTTCGAGTTTTTCAAAAAGGAATCAAATGGGGTCCCATTGGGGTCCTTGCGGGTACTTTGTAGAGGCTCCATTCGGTTCCTTCGGTCCGCCAGGGAATAAAGTTAGTTTATGTTTAGATGGTGAAGTTGAATAAAGATATCATATTTTAAAAGTTTTACTTCAAATTAAATCTGTCAAAAGTTACGGAAAATTATTATTTATTATGAATGCTGGCATTCATCGCTTGTACTTAAATTATTTTCATCCAAGAATATTGTCTTAAAAACCTTGTTAGATTAATATTTTTAAGTGATTTATTAGGGAAACTCGATATTGGTACAACTCAAAAAATGTATCTTATTTTCAATTTTTTAAATTGAATAACATAGTGCAATTTAAAATCTCGTGCAATTTCGTAAACATTCAGTTTAAAACTTTCGAAAGAATGATTGGAATTTAATATGATGTATTTTTTTTGTATGTACATAATTTCGCATCAAATTTTATAAGCTACAAGATGACGCAAAAAATATACTTTGTCTTTATTCTTTATTCGATTAAGCATTTTTTTGCACTATCACTATGTATTCAAATAATAAAAGTGCTTTTAATTTTAATTTTGTTGTTTTCTAGTTCTATTTAATTAGAAAAAAAAGATTTGTTTAACAGCTGAAACTGTTTAAAAAACTGGAGTCTGTTTTTAAATTATATTTAGTAAAACATTTCAAGTACAGTACTAATATGAATTTACACCGCCGCGCTATGTTTTCTCAATCCGAGTCGAACGCAACACGCCGTACATAATGTTCACATGGCCCTCACTTTTTTCCCCTAATGACTAAAGATCTAAAACTTTTTTGAAAAACTTCTTTGATCCCCAAGGAATTTTTTTCTCGCTGGAAGTTTTCAAAATTCGAAACTACCTCACAGAATATTTTCGTTTGTTTGTATGCCATCAAGTTTCCGATGAAAATATTTTTTTAAATTCACTACACGACCCTAAAATATTTTTTAAAGTTCATGATCACTCTAACAGTCGTAGAGTATGTTCAAGAATGTTACATAAAATTTTCAAGGACGAATATCACTTTCCGACGAAGATCTGGCGAGTTTAACGCAAAAAGGTATTAAATATTATTGCGGTGAAAAATTTAGTTTTCCTTCAATAACATAAAAACTAGACAATGTAGAAATTTTATTGTCATACAAAAAAGATGCGCAATAAAATTGTCTACAAGCATCAACTGTCAAAAATCAATATTGAACAATCTTCCAAATTTGCTCCGCGGATAATATTTTTCCGCGTGTTCGAGCGCTAAGGTGGATATTGCAACCGGCCTTGAAATTGATTAAATTTCGATTAAATTTATAAAAAATCAAGCTGAATTGAAAAATAATTTAAGTAAATGGAAAACAATTCAAAAATATAAAAAAAATTAATTGAATTGAAAACGTTTAAAATGGGATTTAAAAAAATAAAGGGAATTCAAAAGAATCGGATAAAACGCATAAGATTTTAAAGTAAGTTTTAAAGACTACCAGGTGTATACATATGAAACCGGTATTGCCATTTAGCGGCCAGTAGGCACACTTGTAGGCACTGTCGGAACTTACCATTTGTGCTAATTGGCGTA
>NC_046663.1:110038358-110044364 GCF_010883055.1 Belonocnema kinseyi
AGCAGTGTTGCGGAACGAACGTGTTATTTACATAAATAGCACGAGAATTCTGGATCAATCTGAAAAATCTCTATCCCATCCACACACTACTCCCTTCCCCTGTCGAGTGAGTCACGCCTACCCCGAAAGGGAAATGGCTTAATGGTGTAATAATAGAATATTGGCTGTAAAATGTGGACAACGGTGCTTGGACCGTAAGAAAGGGGAACAGAAAAACTTGGCAGTAAGAAGTGGACAAACGTCGCGTGTCGGTGAATCGGCTCTGTTACACGCTGCAAAGACAAACCTCGTTCAAAACCGAAGACGCACGAGGACGAACCCGACCTCGCCCGATTGGACGATTCGCTTTCAATGGCTAACTAGCTATTAGGAGTTTTTCGGTGAACTGAATTTCCACTGAATTTTGCAGGGCGTCTAGGCCGTCAAGAGAATAAAAGAAAGTTCATGGCAACGTTTTAAACGATTTCTTTGCGATGAATTTTTATAATATTTTTTGCTTTACTCTGCCATAGGATCAAACATGGTACAAAAAAACGATTTGAAATTTCGAATAAAAATGGTTGCACTCTGTATACATTAATTTAAAAAATGAACAATATTCATACTTTTATAAATTTTCCAATATATTATTTGAATGTGATACACATTTACTTTTATTTTTAAAATTCTTGTAAGTTGTTGGTAATTTTTCTAACTTTACGATATTTTTCATCGTATTTGGCCTTGGGAAATAGATTTCACAAATAAAATTATAAACATATCTTCATTACTTAGTAAAAGGCTATGAAGACTTGCTGTTAAAATGATACCAAAATTTTTTTTTAATGTTAACAAATGGTTATACAGGCTTTAACCTTTTGGACAAGTTGGAGAAATAGATATATCTTTTATCGCTTTCCAGTATATGATTTTTCCCTAAACATGAAGCAGATTAAAGACACTTGAAAAATAAAAATAACAAATGTAAAAAATTCATTTTAGTTGTTTGTTAAAAAAGCCGATACATTTTTTAATAAAACACCTTTCTACATGTACATACATAATAGGCAGCGTGACTATTGCCACTTGCCATTTAAAAAATGCATACGGTTCGAATCATTAATTCAATTGAGTTAAAATTTGAACAAAAATTTATTTCAACCTTAATCTGGAACTTTCTCACTGGAGGTTTTCCATTTCTTAAAATTTGCTCGATAACCGAAGCGCTTGAAGGTTCAACTTCATGTTTATTACAATGTCTAGAACTCAAAATTAACAGTTTCTATGTTCATTAAAGTATTTAAGTTTTTCTTTCAAATATAATTTTCAGAAAATGTAGATACGTAGTTGAATTAGTATTAATAAAATCTAAAAATTCTGAAAATGAGCTAAATTAGCACGAGTTGAAGTGAAGAAAGGATGACATTTCATTAATTTAAAAAATTTTTTTTTTTCAAATTATTTAAAACAATGAAGAACCTACAAATGTTTATAGTTGGAAAAATAAGTGCCTTGAAATTATTCACTTGAAATAAGTTTCTTGCAATTAAAATTTTTTTATTCAAAGTACATATAAAATTGGTTAAGGCATAATGTGTGTGTGTGTGAGTGTGTGTGTGTGCAATAACTAAATAAAAAATAAAGAAAGTCGATAAGGGAAAAACTATCATACTTCTTGTTTGCAAAAAAGGGATTCCTTAATTGTCAATTACGATAACAAACGTCAATTAAACAACCATAATTAATGAAAACAAAATTTAACTTTTCTATTTGAGTCCAAAAGATCAAATGTTTATTATTTAGTAAAAATATTGTAAAAATGTTTTTCCGCCGGTGGTGTGGAAAGGACTTTTATTAAAAAATGTGCCGGTTTTTCCAACAAAACAAAACTGCGTGCATTTTTTACCTTTCTTATTTCTATTTTTTAAGTGCTTTTAATCTGCTTTATGTTCAGGGAAAAAAATCAGATCCTGGAAAAAGATAAAAGAAATATCTATTTCTCCAATCGGTAGAAAAGCTTAAAGCCAAATCTGTAGTCCGTTTGTTAACATTTTTTGAAGTTTTTGGTCAAATTTCGAAGGCAAAAGTCTTCATAGTCTTTTACTAACTAATGGAGATATTTCTGTAATGTCATTCATGAAATCTATTTCCTAAGGCCAAAGATGGTAAAAAACATTTAAATTTGAAAAAATTATCAACTACCCGGGGTGTTAGTTGAAATTTTCCGGTTTTTTCAATCAAGAAAACACTTAATCCTCAAGGGAATCTAAAAAAAATGTTATTCAAAGTATTGACCATTGGATTCTACACATTTTGCCCATCTTTAAGGCAAATCATGCATACCATTCAAAAAAAAACTTTTTCTCTTTCGAGGCAAACCATTCGACGAGCCATTTTTCGACTTCTTCAAAATTGGCGAAGCGCTGCTCTACGAGTGAGTATCCCATCGGTGCGACAAGGTGATAGTCGGACGGGGCGAAGTCTGGAGAGTACGGCGGGTGTGATAATATTTCCCAATTCAATGCTTTTAATGTATTCTTCACCAATTTAGCGGTATGAGGCAGTGCGTTACCATGTTTTTGGGTAACTTTGCCATGTCTTCGGGCCTATTCCGGCCGTTTTTCGATGAACGCATTATTAAAATTAATATTTTGTTGTCGGTAGCGATCCGTATTCACACTATTCACCGTCTCACCAGGTTTTAATAACTCGAAGTACACCACACCACACTGGTCCCACCAAAGACAGAGCATTGTCTTACGGCCAAAGCGATTTGGCCTTGGAGTAGATGAGCCGACATCACCAGGTGAAAGCCATGATTTTTTCCGCTTCGTCTTCTCGAAATAAATCCATTTTTCGTCTCCCGTGACAATTCGATGCAGAAAAGATTTCCTTTCGAACCGTTCAAGCAGCATTTCATATATGGTTTTTCGATTTTCCATTTGTCTATCGTTCAGTTGGTGTGATACCCATTTTCCATACTTTTGGATTTTCTCATGGCTTTTAAACGTTGGAAAATTGCTTCTCGGGTCGTCTTCGAACTTTTTCGCTGCACCAGGATGTTCATTGTCTGTTAAATCGAAATCTTCACTTTTATATTGCCGAAACCATGTCTCACATGTTCTAATCACTGAAGAATGTTCACCATAAGTTTCTATCAGCAATCGATGAGCTTTACTGCTTTTTTCTTTTGATGAAATAAGAAAAGCAACGAATGCCGCAAATGCGATTTACTTGGAACGAAACTCGATATATTTACTGAGGTAAACAACTATGATGCTATTATTTTGGTAGAATAGAATTGTATCTTTTTGAAGGTTATTGTCTATAGAAAATATGACATAGATGCCAAATCATACAAATGTATACATATCTCTAGCGACATCTATGAGTAAAACCGGCAAACTTCAACTAACATCCCTGGTATTTGAAAGAATATTCTTAATAAAAGTCAATGTCTATCATATCTAAATAATATTTTGGAAACTTTATAAAATTATAAATATTGTTCATTTTCTAAATTAATGTATAAACAACAGTTTTTATTCGAAATTTCACGGCGTTTTTTTGTACCATGTTTGACCCCAGGGCAGAATAAACTTAAAAATATTCTAAAAATATGTTAATTAGTTATTAAAGTGCCCCCCCCCCCACGCAATGTGACACAGACCGTAACATATATTATATTATGTTTAAAAACATGAAAGACGTTTCCTGAACAAAAAAGTGTTTTTAACATGAAGTATTCTCTTAAATAAATAATACCATTTTTTTAGCATAAAAGGATTTTCGATATTTTTGTAATCATACAAACATGGAAGTTACCTTACGTAAGTACTACTTGCCATTCACCAATTTAAAAAAAAATTTTCACTACCATAAACAGTAACAAATGATATTCATAATGACATAACATGAATATTTCGAATAACTATTTATATGTTAGAAGTTTTTAACATCTTATTTCTAGTTGGAATTAAATTCTGAGAATTGAAAGATAGAAAATAAGTATTGTCAGTTTGTTTTTAAATTTATATAAACATAAGTATTATAAGATTTTTAAGAAAATTAAAAACAGATTTTTAAATATATCAGATGTGTCAGAAATGTTTTCAAATTTGTGAATATTTCTTATCTATTTGACTCGTCTCAAATTCCTGAAAATATTCTCAACTACCTCAAATTTCTCTCGACATTTTAAAAAGTCATTCAAAATGTGAAAAAATTACATTATAATCTTCTAAATTTTCGCAAGCATTTGAAAAAAAATTTGTTCATGCTATGACATTTCGAGATTCGCTTCAAGCTCCTGAATTTTATTATTGACAGCTTCAAAAATTTGTATTTAAAATAATCTTCTAAAGTTTAAATTATTTTTCAATCTCTCGAATTCTACTTAATTTTTCCTGAATTTACTCGAGTTTTTATATTTAAAAAAATGTGATAATCTTACGGACTTGAAAATTTCGCTCTAAAATCTTTAACAATTTTTCGCAATTTTCTTGTAAAGTTGGTTATTCAAAATAAAACATCGTTCGAAATTTGCACACGAATATAAAAAAAAATATTTTTTCTAATCACGTCCTTTTCCTGATTGTCGCTTAATTCTGAAAAATTTAAAAAGTTGCCTTTGAAATAATTCGGATTCTTCTTTGATAATTTAAAAAGTCTGTCGTCATATGTTAAAATGTTCTGAAATAAACTCTTGAGATTAATTTTTTGAAATAAAAAATTATTTTAATGATTCCTAGAAACCTAAATTTTTTTAATTTTCGTCAAAAACCTTACAAATTTCTTCAAAAATTTTTACAATTTTTAATTATTTTTTAATCGTTTAAAATTTCTGAACGCCTCTTAAAGTACTCAAACTTGAAAGTACATTATTTAAACCAATATAAACTTTGAAAAAATGTGCAACAAAATTGCACAAGAAGGCTTTAAAAGAATTATGTTCCTTAATTTTTCTAAAATTATCTAATATGGAAAAATTGCAAAAGTCTGAACAATATTTTAAACACTTTTAAAAAATTTTAGGAAACAATAAAAAATGTTTTGTGATCTCTTTTCAATTTTCTCTTAGAATTCATCGCAAAGCAATCGTTTAAAAAGTTGCCATTTACTTTTTTTAATTCCCTTGACGGCCTAGACGCCCTGCAAAATTTAGTGGAAATTCAGTTTACCGAAAAACTCCTAATAGCTAGTTAGCCACTGAAAGCGAATCGTCCAGTCGGGCGAGGTCGGATTCGTCCTCGTACATTTTCGGCTTTGAATGAGGCTTGTCTTTGCAGCGTGTGACAAAGCCGATTCACCGACACGCGACGTTTGTCCACTTCTTACTACCAAGTTTTTCTGTTTTCCTTTCTTACGGCCCAAGCACCGTTGCCCACGTTTTACAGCCAATATTCTATTGCTACTTTTTACAGCCGTGAAATTACATCCATTTTTTTAGGCACTTTTCTATAGCTGCTTCTTACTCACGAACGGAATGTAAATATGCCTAATTTAACGCCTGCGAAACTTATTAAAATCATAATGAAATGAAATTAGAACCATCTCAACACCAATTTTATATTTGAATTCAAAAACCAGATACAACTTTTTTACTAGGGGCCATCCTTTAAATTACTTAACATATGGGGGTGACGCGGGGAGGGGGTCTAGCCTAGTGTTGCAAAATGGTGAAAACCTACAGCAAGCGTACAAAACAAATTTAGTAGTGTGTGAACGGGGTGAAATTCGCGAGAAATTTCTTTATACATATATTTCATGGATGGCCCCTAAAAGCCAATTCAGACTAGCCGTTCTCAGTTGCGGTTCGCCGGTCCGGTTGGACTCTCGGCCAATCACCGCGTACTCAGTCCCGGTTCCGGTTCGGTTCGAGTATTTAGGTTCGATTCTAATTTCAGTATAAGTATTTTGGAGAGAAATCAACTTGCCATAAAGATAGGCTGGGCAAGACAGTACGCGTCCCGCATTCAATGTGTGATTGACTACATCACATCTGGCAGGAATTTTACCGCCAAGGTT
>NC_046663.1:110044464-110046461 GCF_010883055.1 Belonocnema kinseyi
GAGGTCGGATTCGGATTCAGCGCAGCAAAAACCTTCGGGTATACTAGGTCTGGTCTCTGGTTCCGGACCTTTGTCAAATTTTGTCGGCCTGTGTAATTCATACGTATAAAACACAAACTCTTAACACCTTTTAATTTTACAATTTTCTAAATTAAATTATTTTAAAATACGAAATTACCATTTTTAAATTTTTATGACATAACCTCATAAATACCTCAAAATATACGCATACCAAGAGGCGCGCGATCTATTCAAATCATGAGAATCGTCAGCATCAAAATCTGGAAATATTAAAATCCCAATCTCCTGAATTTATTTCAAAGCAGTTAGCAGATAGATATATAAATAGAATCGCCGAAGTGCTCCGACCGGCAGTCGTGTACCTTCGAGTTTTCAAATTCAGAAGAGGAGAAATGGGTTGCGCGCGCAACTCAGTCATTTACAGCGTCTCCTACTATATTCACACGGACATAGCCCTGTTATAGTATTGGAACACATCTCGTTTCAGATCTGGGATCACTGGTCTGAAGTAGGGAACCTTTTTATCAGAGCTGCCAGAACGAGCTTGAAATTTACCCACACCATACCTACTGCTTAGGAGTCTCAAAACAGAAGGTGCATGATTATCACTGTGAGTTCGTTGTTAAGCCAAAAATGCACGATTCGACTTCGGTTGTCTGCCGTACGATGATTGTCGATCTGCAAGCGAATTTAATGTTTCGCGTGATTCTTCATTTCATGCATGAGTCAATTTTGAGGTTATGTTTTTCAGGTGTATATAGTATGAAGATCATTACTACTTCATATATTATTAATGTTAATATTATAATGATAAAATATAACATTAATTTTAATTAATAGTTGACTAACTTGTTAATAGAAATAGTCAAACTTTTAAGGGCATGTGATACTTATAGTTTCCCCGGCTTTTTTCTCACAAAAAGGAAAATGTTTAAAAACTGAATTCGGAGATGCTATAAAATATCATAACGGGTGTCACCGGACTCTCAAAAAAGTTTATTTAATAATTAATTTCCACATTATCGGAAAGGCAGAGATGAAAAACGACGTAACCTCAAAATAATCCATATGGATAACATTTTTAGTTAACACAATATGTTTTTTTGTTATTATTCCTCAAAAAAGAGTCCGGGGACGTCCGTTATGATATTTTGTAGTATCTCCGATTTCAGTTTTTAAAAATTTTCATTTTCGTGGAAAAAAGCCGGGGAAACTGTAAGTATCACATGCCCTTAAGCTTCTTCTTTTGTTTCGCATAAACTATACATTTCGAATTTCGCGCTCATTTCACTTACTTCTCTAGATGACCATGGAGGCCGCTAAATGTCAAAACCGTCTTGCCGACAAACTGTGCATGAAAATATAAACATGTGGGCGCTGCCATGTTTGTCGTGGGACATCAAAAGGTGGTGGACCTCCCCTCTCATTGCATCACCACCGCAACGGCATGCCTAATCCCTTGTTTCCTATTTCCATAGCCGCAAGCCATCTCGTATCCAGTGTATATATATATAAATTTTTCATAAGGACAACCGCAGGATTTCGCCGGGAGCGGGTGCTAATTTGAAAAATTGCACCCGCTTCCATCGAAATCGCGGTAAAATTTCAGCCATAACCACGTCTCACAACCGTGAGATAGGTGGTTACAGTCTGTAAAGGAATCAATACGACGATCCAGCAAAAGCCTCGTGGACCCTAAGAACACGGAGCGACCCAAGGACAACCGCTTTCTGCATTTTTCCCGCAAGTGTTCTAGCATATTGTTGACACGCAGGGATGCTTTTTAGGCTATTATCAAGTGAAAGCTTGGCACCTCCAATAGCGCCGATGATAAGGACGATCAGTTTAACAGAATATTCCGGGTACAATCGTTACAACACCCTTATAAGGTCTCGATACCTCTCTTTCTTTTCATTCTCCTTGGCTATGATGTTTTTGTCAGCTGGTGCCGAAAATTCGATAACGAACATGGTTCG
>NC_046663.1:110046561-110059676 GCF_010883055.1 Belonocnema kinseyi
GTTGCTCATTAAGAATATGAAGTCAGATTTTGAAAATTCAATATGGCTGCCATTTTGGATCCGCCATTTTGAAGTGTTAGGGTGGAGTAGGTAACAAGGATCGGGGGTTAAGGAATTTGGATTGTAGGGGTTTAAGCTCAATGATACGCACGTAACCGGGTTTGGGGGTAGAGGAAATCGGGTTATGGTTATCGACTTTTAAACCCAAGAAGATGTACAGTTGATATTTTAACCAAACAATTGCATTTTTGACCAAAAATGATACATTTTCAGCCAAAAAGATTAAATTTCTACTAAACAAGGTCAATTTCCAACAAAACACATGAACTTTCAACGAAATTATTTAATTTTCAAAACAAAAAGAGTATTTCCACCCACATGATTTCTTAACCAAAAATGGTATTGATTAATTGTCAGTTTCAAAAATGTATTCTCAACGAAAGAGGTGAACCTTCAAATGAAAAAAAAAATAAAAATTTTAAAAAAGTAGTTGAACTTTTGATAGAAAAGAGGACTTTTTTAGAAAATAGTTACATTTTCAACAAAATAATTAATTTTTCAATCAAATAATTGAGTTTTTATCCAAACGAGATGAATTCCAAAATCGTCAATTTCTTTCATTTCTTTCAAATGCGAATCAAGATATAAATAAGACTATTATAATATAACATAATTATAATATTATCATTATTAATATACGTTTATTATCAGAAGACGTTATCAGTAACTTAAATTCAGTATTTATGCCCCGAAGGTTTTAATAATATGAAGTGCTATCATTTGATAAAGTTAAATCTACCTATGCGCGTGAGTAATACCTAAGATGTTGTTGTTGTTGTTGTTGTTGTTGTTGCGTGTGAGATGGAGTCTCTCGGTAGAACTCGTATTTGGTATTTATCTTCGTCTCTCCGTGATGTATGGCCAATTTAAGATTCTTCTCTCGACGAGCACGACATTCCTTCATAGAGTTCTTCATTTCGTTGAAGCTTGGTCTCTGAGCTGGAGTATGATCGGATGTGAGACTCATTGTGAAACGAGCTTTTATCAGTTGTCGTTCTTTTCTCCACTTCCAATATTTGTGAAGCATGGATTGTGCTGCATTTTTAGTCTCGAAGATGATTTTGATAAGGCATGGGAGGATGGATCAAGGATGGATCCTTGAGCATTTAATATTGCATGGATTGTGGTCATTTGAGATTTTACACAGGAAGTTACTGAAAAGATCATTTAGTTTAGGGGCAGGTTGGAAAACATCAGAAGATATAATAATGTCCGGATATCCTTGCAATATTCAATTTTTCTTACGTGAATTTCTATCGGAGACTTCCATCAAATAACGCGAATAGTAACAGTGTCGCTGGACGAGTTTTCCAGTCCCTGGACTTTTACTTCTAGGGTGTCCATGCGATCTAGTACTGTACTTATTTGGGTACTATATATGTTAAGTTTTTCTGAAAGTGTGTCAGTTGAGTTTTTCAATTCAGTAAAGATTGTTTCTCGATGCTTCTCTAGGAGGTCCAATGTAGTCTTTTGTGTTTATTGAGTCATTCTTCTAGGCCGGCCTACGTGACCACTCTTAGTACAAGCCGTGGCATTAGTATCCCTGAATACAGGAGAAGAAGATCAGGGTTTGTATTCACAACATTCCTTTTCCTAATTTTTGACTTGTGGCCAGCCCGATGCAATCAGGGTGGTAGTACACAACACATGAACAATGGAGAGAGTCCCCTACAATTTCTGAGTTACAATGATTGCAGATTATGTTTGTATCAGGCATGATAATGGTAATTATTTATAAGTACAGCTTTGGAGAGTGAAGTGGCGAGCGGTAAAAGTTCGAGCAGCACTACTACCTCTTGGTCAGTCCCGAAAGTCTTAAAACTACTTAACAAAGCTCTTGAAATCATTAAGGTATGGGGTAAGCTTTAAAGGATAAAACTAAACGTAGCAAAGTCCGAATGAATTCTTTTCACAGTCATAAGGCCAGTAAAAATAGATTCACCAAAAATCTTTAATAAACCAATTGAATGGAAAGACTCCATAAAATACTGAGTGAGGGAATAAACTACAAAAACGTCATAATTGGGAGCATCATATCCATCAAACTAAATAGAAAACCATCAGGGTCATGTCTCTTCTTAATCCCATTATTAATAGACACTCGAGTCTAAAACCTGATCATCAGATCCTAATCTATAAATTTTGTATTTGACCTATCATAACTTACGCTTGTACAATATGGGGCTGTGCGTAGAAACCAATATTAAACATATTCAAATCATTCAAAATAAATTTCTCAGACGCATCACGAAAATCCCTAATAATACAAAGAATTCCTTCCTCCACTTAGAATTTCAAATACCTTACGTTTCAGAATATATCAAAGAAACCACCACCAAGTTTCATAAATCTGCTTCATTGTCATCTTTGGAACACATTTCCTCTTTAGTGAAATACTCGTATAATTATGAAGGTCTCCGAAGCTGCAATTACAAAATTTTCATATTGATATGGGCACTATGCCATAATTTAATGCTTATTTAATGCAGGATTGTCAGCGTAATCGGTTAGGTTAGGTCAGGTTTTTTTAGGTTAGGATAGGTTTGACCTCTTTGCGGGTTAAGCTCAAGCTGATTCAAACGGTACCGCAAATACAACGAGACAACACAATCAGTTTAATTGTATTTCGTGAGGTTAGGTTAGGTTAGACTAGGTTAGATTTATTTCTAGGTTAGGCTCGAGTTGACCTATTCGATGTAGCACACATTTGCTACTGGGAAAATATGTTTCCAGAGCTTTTCGTGTAGTTCAATAAATTTCTGTTAATTCAGGTTAGGTGAAGTCAGGTTCTGTTGGGTAAAGTTATGTTAAATAAGTTGATAGGAGGCAACGGTTGATCCTTCACAGTTGTCGACATGTTTTTGAAGTGAAAATTTGCATCACTGGCATTATTTTGAAATTTATTTGCCTCAGTGCATGATTTTTCGTCATTTTAGGAGGTTATGACTCAACCATGACGTGATGGGTGATTTTTGATACCGAATTTGATTTTAGCGGACCCAAAATCCATAGGAATACGTGTGTCTTGTTACCAGATCCGCACACTTTTTTTCGTATGGCTGTGTAATTCATCAGATTTCGCGGGTTTTCTTCCCGCTTGCGGGATTTTTTCCCACCCACATAAAATGTCATTTCATCTTGTTGTCATGATAAATTTTTCTCAGACTGTGTATCTGTGCCTCGTTCGGCAAAGCACAACAGCTTCTTCCAGTCCGAACATTCTTCGGGGAGATCATAAATCGAGAGCGCCCACTCTCGTGTACTCGGGGCCCCCTCATCTTCACCCCTTTTTTGTCATTGCAAAGTTTGTGGTTTTTTTCCCATCGTGGACTTTCTCCCCACATATGACAAACGACACTTTAACTATCAGTTATGTTAAATTTCTCTCAGATTGTGTAATGCTGCCCAAACGGGTAATGCGCAACAACTTCTTGCGATTCGATCATTCTTCGGAGAGATCATGAATTGTGAATACGCGATCGGTGTGGCTTTGCCGCGCCAGTCGCCTATTTGTATGCGCTAGATTTTACAAGAAGAGGCTATAGTTGACGCTCCCTTACTCCCACCCCTTTTTTGTCTTTGCAGAGTTCGAACATCGACTAGTATGTCTCGCAAAGTTAGGGAATTTCCTAGGATGACCTGACACCTAGGGAGCAAGAAAGCTAATGGAATTTCAGCAGTCTGATCGAATATAGTGGGCGTTAAAAAATTGTGGCAAGTGTGTGATTTCCAAAGAATGTCGATATTCTAATTTTACTAAAGAGTCTCTTCTTTTGAGGTACTAAGTTGGCGTTAAGAGTAAATAAATTAAATTATTACAATTAAATCAAATCAAAGACGGTGACTTAAGAATGAACCTTGTGACTGTATATAATAACGATGGTGTATCTAAGGCTAAGGAGCAACTAAAAGTTTTAATTAAAGAAGCGAATGAGAGAGGGTAGGAAATATTAATTGTGGGGGATTGGAATGCTAGAATAGGAAATAGACAAAGCTGCGCAGGAAGTGAAGGCTATGATTTTTTTAAAGACTAGAATGTAAACAGGGAATCCAAAGATAAAATGATAAACGCCGAAGGAAAGAAATTGTTAAGTTTATGTTAAGAGTATGGAAAGAGTATTATGAATGGAGAAAAAATAGATGAAAAGGAGGGTAGGCTGACATATCTAGGCGAATCCAGAAGTTCGGTTCTTGATTATTTAATTGCTGCAGAAGTAAACGGAAGAAAAATGATTAAGAAAGTAAAAGTCGACAAAAGAACCGCATTGGATCATCTTTCTCTCACCTTAGTGAAAATCAAGATCAGACAGAAAGGCTATCGCGAAATAAAGATAAAGCAAGTGACTTTTGAGGACTTTTAAGACAGTATTTAAAGCATAGGAGAAATCAGGATAGAGAAGCTATCTGAGAAGCAAGAAAGAAACTGAAGAAAATATATGCTGACAAAAAAAAACGGTAGAGAAAGTGGTAAAGGGTGGAAGAAAGCAAATACATGGGAGAATTCTGGAAAGCAATAGGCGATTTTCGTCTAAGAAAAAAAAGGAAAGGGAAAAATATCAGTATCGCAAGGTGGCAGCACCCTTTCGGAAAACTTTTAGAAGAAGACATAAACGGAATCGAATTGGAAGAGGAAAGAAACAATTCCATGAGTGAAAAACCCATTGAGAACTTAGGTCTAGAAGTAGAAGAAGAAAGATTTAGGTTGCAGAGAGAGAAAACCTCAGAAGTAGGAAGAAGTAGCGAAAGAAGGTAGAGGAGTTTCATAAGATAATTAATGGAATGTAGGAGGGATAATACAAAAGGGCTGGGGAATAGCAAGAATAGCTCCGATCTTTAAGGATATAGAGGATGACGATACCGGCAACTATAGAGGGATGGGCCTACTAGACGTTCGATATAAATGATTAGCGCCAATAATGGCCAAGGGATTAAGAACGTTGCTTGAAAAGAAAAGCTTAATCAGTGAAAGCCAAGCTATTTTTAGGGGGAAAAGGTCTTCCAAGGATCATATTTTCACACTAAATTCTTTAATAGGCAACAAGTTAAAGAAAGATAAGAGAAAATTGTACGTAACATTTGTGAATTTCAAAAAAGCATTTGATAATGTAGATAGGAGATTAATTATGGAAAAATTTAAGAAGATAGGGGTGGACGGGAATATGTACAAAATGATAGAAACTATATATACTAAAACGACTAATGAAGTTATGACGGAGAAGTGGATTTCGAAAGTTGTGAAACTAATAGGTGTAAGACATGTTTTCTCTGATAGGGCAGCAGAAAGTTTTTCCATTTTAATTCGCGGATGACTTAGCCGTGGTAGCCCATTTTTCAGAAGGCCTGAAAGACAGCTTGGAAATCCCAGAAAGCTGTTAACGCAGCATGAAGAATAACAAAAAGATCTAAAATGAACAGCTTGAAGAGACGAGTGTACCTACTAGATACTGTAGCTCAAACAGGGATGCTCTATGGTGTACAAATTTGGGGGTTAGAAATTGAAAGGATACAAACGATGTATTTTAAGATGAAAATAGGGCTCAAAAATAATACTCTAGGTTATACAGGGTGGAAGAGGAAGTGTAGGAATAGAGACCAAAAGAATGGCGGGTGGCTATGTCAATGAAATATTAAAAATGGGGGATGAAAGACTACCAAAAATTTGTTTTAACACAGAAAAAATGAAAGATAAAGTTTAACTTCGATTCCGGATGAAAAATTCACTGCAACAAAAATTAACCTTGCCAGATAAACTTTACATGAATCGAAGGTAATTTCCTATTTTTAACCTTGTCTGGATAATCTTTCGCCTTATAATCGCTCCATTTTTATTCGAGGTATAGCGATAATTACGATACCAGCGCTATCTATCGTCGTTTAACTATATTAAATTGGCGAGGAATGGGGATTCCCATCTGTCAGTTGTTTTTGCGCTTTTTGCTAAATGGTATTAAATAAGTTCTAATTTGTCTACAATAGTGTAATTTGTTTCGGAAAAGATATCTCAGTAAGCACAAATTTTTTTCTTTTTTCTGTTGGCGATTCTACATACTACACCGAAATTTACTCACTTGAGCGTGAAGCAGTAGACGAGATCAAAATTATTCTTCTAACCTCGGTGAAACTTTTGCTAAAATGTGTTCACTTTTTTACCGCTGCAAGTGTTACCTGCAACAAATTTTAACTTTTGTTTTTTCTGTGATCATTTTAAATATGGTGTCCAGATTTATAGCTTGCATTAATTTATATTTTGCCTTTTTCCCATTTCTACTAAGGACGCCGTAGCAGACGACAGCTTTTATTCTATTGCAGAATAAACTTTCGCCAAATAGCATGTAAACCTTAAGAGCGGGAAAATAGGAGGTGGAATAACCATAACATTTTTTTGACAGTTCGAAAACCTTGAAGAACTTTAAAAAATAATGGAAAGGGGTAAAGAAATAAAAATAGACCAAGAAACACAGGTAGACTGGAGTAGAATAACTAGATCCACTTAGTGTTGTTAGGTGGCCTCTCGCTATTTTCCTTTTTTTCGCTTAATCAGTTCAGAGTAAATGAATAGACTTTTGCTATCAAAAAATTGATGATTATATTCGTAAATGGGTTACAAATAACACGACCTGCCTGTTCTCCAGATTTTGGGTTGCTCAAACAATACGCCACGGAGGCCGAAAGCCACACCACGAAGGCCGAAACTACGCAACAAGAGCCCTTTCTCTAGGGAACCACAAGATCTCCTGCGAATATCCGAATCTCGATACCCCAACGATTCAACTGCCCATTTTCTCCTCCCCCCCCCCCCTTTCGTTCCCTGACTATCGCGAAGGCGCTGTTGCCAACTTATAAAATCTGAATCAATACTAATCCTGTAAAAATTACTTATATAGAAAAGAGGGATTTGATAGAGAAAAGTATTGGGATAATCCGAGAGTAACCAATAAAGATAAACAGCAGTGGTGAAGTTGCGGGAACGTAGGACTAGCGAACAATAAAAGTTTTAAAAGTACACTGTGCAGGTTTTGTGGGGAACAAGAAGAGACTTTACTGTATATATGCAGTTGCAATGCGATCAGAAGACAGTTAATCGCACAACGGTAGAAGGACTATATATTTACATAGAAGGGCTCAGAGAGTGCGATTTACGAAAAATAGGCTGCAAAAGTTGAAAGGGAGAACTGAACTCCAGGGTTTGCCGGTATGTAAGAAATTTTCAATCACCAATTAACAAAATCTCTATAGAGAGCAAATAATTGCCTGAGGGTGAGAGATGTTTAATGAATGACGAGTAAGAGTTGTCAAAATGTAAATAGATGAGCGCTTAAGTCCGTAATCATTTTCTAATAGGGGCACTATATTTTGATGGGATCTACGAATATTAGCTCATGTTTCGTTACCGTTGAGAAAACGTCTATCATCCTATTACAAATAAACTTGAGTCTATCTTTCCGCTACTGATAAGAATTAGGCTAACTTCATTTTTAATAAAATTTAGTAAGCAAGTAGAAGTGTGCAAAAAAATTAAAGTCTTTGAAAATATCTTGTTTTGAAAATTATAGAAGCCTAAATTACATTACAAACTGTAATACAAAATACTGGAGTTTTTAATTCGTAAGAAATGTTCCGAAAAATAATAGGCCATTTATTGCTTCTTAAAACTTCGCTAAATGAAGTTAGAGTAATTCTTGTCCGTAGCGAAAGATAGACTAAGGCCTCCAGTTCATGCACCAGAACAGCCGGTTCTCGTAATGGCCGGTATGAGGCGTTGACCTATCAGAAACGTTACGCGGAAACATTGACATTCTCACGCCGAACTAAGCCGAACTCAGCCGAAGTGTTCGAAAATTTTAAGTTCGAGCCAAAAGGCGTTCCGGTTCATGTGTTTGCCAACTTTGGAAATGAGCAGAACGCTTTATTGTGCGAATTTAAAAATTTCGAACCCTTCGGCTGAGTTTGGCTCAGTTCAGCGCGAGAATGACACTATTTCCGCGGAACGTTTCTAATTGGTCAACTCCTCATTCCGACCATTTCGAGATCCAGCTGTTCTGGTGCATGGACTAAAGGTCGAAATTTTTTTGTAATAAGCTAATAGACGCTTTCTTAAAGGTAACGAAACAATGGTATAATATTCGTAGAGTCCATTGATTTGTAGAAATCTATCAAGGTGTACGTGGAAGAATAAACTACTATGATTTCTACTATTTTTCGGGTGCTTGAAACTCGAAATATATTATACAAGATCCATTTGAAATCTGACAGGGTCCTAAACTTGAAATCGCAGAATCTCTCTGGGAAGGAATATCCCTAGTAGAAATTGGTCCTAGTTTTATGTAAGTTTCTAGTCAGTTTTTCCTACGGCTGGTCAGCACCCAACTAGGAATCTTGCCAGGTACTACTGAGGAATGTAACGTTGCTTCGTGTGAGTTACTGACTAGGACATCTAGAAGGAATCTAGTTAATTACTTACGAGGTAATTACCAAATTTTTAATTAAATTATTTTCATTTTTAAATAAAACTAAACTCTTTTAGTTTCAAAAATATAAACTACATTGGACATTTTCCATTCCTCGTTTGGTCGCTTGCCTTGTTCTAGTCTGCTCGGTCCTACCTCCATCCCAATCTTTAGCGTTGGGGATGATGCTCGACAATGCCGTTTCAAAGTCTTTGGATGACAGTGCTTTACCCCTTTTGTTTTTTCTATGTCAAATATCTTCAAAAATTAACAGTGTTCAATACAAATTCATACTTTTTTTGAAATTTTGATGATGTTGAAATATTTTACTCTTATTTGCATTTAACTACTAGTTAGATAATAATTTAATTCATTATCCTTTATCAAATACTATTTATTAATTAGTATGTAATAATTGTAGATTTTTAAATTTATTTATTTGTATTTAATTATTATTATGTGATACAAACAAATATATTTATTCGTATCCAAATTAATTTCCAAAATACATTTTTTTATATTTTCTAGGTTAGGAGTATTTTAGTATATTATTTTGTCCACTCACTCGGAAAGAACATATTTAATAATTTATTTATTTCGCACTGAATTTCTTGTTAATTCCCTTTTACGGTCCATACCGTAACCAACCGTAATGTTATGACCCAGTCGCAACACAAAATTATTAAAAAGGAGCAATTAATTACCGCACTGTTTATCAATCAGCTTATCACAGAAAAACGCTGGTGTTAAATTTATTGCAGCTCAAATTTCATTGTCCTCCCAATGAGGATTTGAGAGAATTTTCAGTCTTAAATTTATTCCTCTGAACGTAGTTGCACATCTGGGCATCTATGGGAATATATCATTTGGAGACTGAATTTTGGCTCATGCCAAGAGTTGTGGAGTGCTGAACCGCGCTGTCGGCCACCTCAACACCTGTCAAAGCAACTATTCGCTTTACAATATTAAACTAAATAATTGTTAATAAGGAAACTAATTGGAATAATATTTACCTAATTTTCAACTTTCTTTCATTTAACAGTGCGTACTGGTCACTTAGAATAAAATTATAACTTCCTAATGCAACTTCCAAATGTTAGGTTAGTCATGGCCGTCGACATTTAAACTGAAGCCTGGATGTATAGAAAAGTCACGTCCGTCTACATATACAATTAGGCATTTTCACTTCAACCACCAGCTAACTTTACTTCGTTGAATGCAGAAAATCTATCGAACATTTCTTTGAACGCTCAGGCATTAACTTCGATGCAAACGGTCACGACTTAGTTTTTACATCCCGGCTTTGGTGGTTTGAATATCGTGTAGATTTTTAATAACCTAAGATTTGAAAATTAGACCACGCCAAGTACAATATTTATTTCGAGAAGCTAGTACTCACTGGTAAATAGGAGGAAAATAACAGTTAGTAAATTATTACTATAACTTACCTACTTATCAACATGTATTTCACCCAAATAACGCCCGAGAAAATCATGTTGACAGGTAACTAACAGTTTGTAGACAACAGTTCACGTTGCTTTGAATGAGAAAATACAATCTCTAAATAATGATTTTCCCCTAGATTCTCATAATGAATGTGTGTGGCTCAAATTTGTTTCAACTTAATTGAACATCGATTTTAGTGTACTTTGGAGGATCGGAGATTTTCTGTGATCGATCGCAACGTCACAATAATAGCTTTTCCCTTGCTTTTCCTCGCGAAACCCTTGACGGGAAAAAGCACTCGATCCAAGCAAGAAAAATCTGTCAGAAATCAGTAGGGGCCTTTAAAGTTAGTAATTTTACAGAAAAATATAACCGATTAGTTATTCATTGATAAATGAAATTTTCATAAATGAAAGTTCAAATTAAAACAAAAAATATAAAGTAAAACTTACTCGAGCATTTTAATTAAAATAATAGTTTAATGCTTCCTATTTTGTGAACTAAATGATTAAATATTAGTTCATTCATTTTTTTCACAAAATTAAATTAAATAAAGATTGAATATTAATTTGTTTCAATTGATTACATAAATTGATTATTTACTTTAAGGTTATGTGATTGTATATTGGCTATAATTCATATCCTAATAGTTTATTAATATTTAAAATACTCTCATTCCTGTTACATAATTTTATTAATGTTTCTGATGTTATGAAACAATTATCTGAATTAAATTTTCAAAATTATACCCAGGAAAAAGGAACCGATAGAAAGCGAGTCGGTTTGAATTGTGTATCTGTCATTTGCAGATTAAAAGAATAAAAATGCAATCGGTTAGCCACATTTTTAATCGGTCTCCTTGTGCGGTGCTTTAAATTTATCATTCCATATTCATCAAAATGCTGAATGAATAGAGTTGAATGAGAGTAACAAACCTGAAATAATTCCTATGAGTATTCTACAATTTATTAATGTGCATATGAATGGGATGAGATTCAATATGAAATGGAGTTCTTGAAAAATCACACCCAATGGTATGAAGTGATAAATTTGAATAGGACAGTGCTGATTAATCAAAGATTAAAGAAATTAAAAATAAATAACATTGTAATATATTATAATTGATTTAACAATTTATTGATCAATTCGATGATTATTTAGTTGTAATTGTCTTTTTACCGTGGTTTCAAAAGATTATCCTGTACAGGAATTATATAATTTACACTTATTAAGCTCCATAGTGACATTCAATTTATTCAGTGCCACATATGCTAATGGATGCAGAGAGTCCACGTGTTATATAACCTACAGATTGTAAGATATACATTTTTCACTTTTAGTGATAACGAGTTTTTATAAACGTAAATTAAAAGAAAAAATTAGGCTTTTGGTTTGTAAAATATATTAATGCACTTTTAACATTCTAAAGGGGTGTGATGCAAATATGTGAAAACAAAAAGTTCAACAAAATAAAAAAATGCCTGAAAATAAATAGTCTGTAGATAAAAGTAGACTGAATGCATGCCAGGATTTTCTTAAAAGTTGCCCATTGAACTATTTTTTAATAAATAATTTAAAATATTTGAATTAAATTTGTTGTATTTAAATTATTTAAAAAATTTGAATTTATCTGCTATATAATCAGGGATTGTACCTTACCGACAGTAGATCCACCCTCCAAACCATGAAGGCAGAAAATCTACACAATATCGATCAAGTTAAGAATCTTCAATAACAGAAAATCCTTAACGTCTTAATAAGACTAGATGGAAAATAATATTTTTAAATTAAAATTATTTCTTGAAAAAAAATCCTACTCCATCTTCACTCCATTGGGAATCGAACCACAAGACTTCTGATAAATTTAAATTTTTTGAATAATTACTTGTACCATTAACACCTAGCTAAAAATTAGCGTTATGTTCTTGAATTAAGAGTTCTTATTCTGATCCCTCTAATAGCTTAATTGGAAAAGCACCTGACCGAAAATCAGAAGTTTTGTGGTTCGATTCCCAATGGAGTGAAGATGGAGTAGGATCTTTTTTTCAAGAAATAATTTTTATTTAAATTAATATTTTCCTATCGGAACTATCGTTCCTATGTCGGTTAATTCTGATTCGTAATCGCTATACTGAATGGGCCCGAGAAAAAAATTACGTTGCCGATTAAAAAAGATGATTTCTTATTCGAAACTCACTCTAACCTATGGGCTGCTATCTGTAATTCCAGAGGCAGATACGTAATTCAGAAAAACTCGAAACCCATTCAAATAAAAGTGACTGGATTTTAGTTTTCGAATTCAATTTTTCAATTTTCAGTCGCAGCGCTTCCACGGAATAGAGAAACAGTTAAAAGAAAAACGCATATACATGGAAGTCCATGGATGCAAAATATGTCTTGATACAACGCATGGACATAGGAAACACGGGACTAGGCATGCCATCCTAACCTGGGCGAGCGGGGTTGAATCCACGGGAGGGGAGAGAATTCCATGAGTGGGAAGAGCCGCCATCTTACGATGTGCCATTTGATTATGCGCATGAACATTTTTGTCGACAAATGTTTAATAATACTCTAACTTTTTAAATTTTCATCTCCAGCGCACACACGCACGACTGTGTATAACACGCTCCTGATTAGTCAGACTCAAATATTTTATTACTTCAAAACTAAAACTGCAAATCATTTTTGGAAAAGGAATTTTCCATTTATTTCTTATTTTTATACGGACATACAAGTCCGAACACTGGAGCCTGGACACCGTGTAGAATATCTTATTTATATAAATAAAAATGTGTAAAAACTATTTTAAAAAGGAAAAAAGTGGGGTTTGCCACATTATACGGAAAATTCCTAAATGTTTCTAGTTCTTCAACTTGTTTTTGAAATTCAAAAATGTCTTTTTATTTTTCTATCATTCTCAATACTTATCATTTCTCATCAATTCTCATCATCAGTGATGATCGCTTTATGTTTGGCAGCGTCTGTCATCAGTGTTTGATAGTAACGCGTTGTCAGAAAAGTTACTTTTTTTAGTAACGGTAACAATAACACGTAATTTTCGTATACCAGGTGTATACATATGAAACCGGTATTTTTTCAAGAAAAAAACACATTTATTTCAAGAGAATGATAACAAATATTTTATTCAAAGTATGCGCC
>NC_046663.1:110059776-110065276 GCF_010883055.1 Belonocnema kinseyi
CAATACGCCAATTAGCACAAATGATAAGTTCCGACAGTGCCTACAAGTGTGCCTACTAGCCGCTAGATGGCAATACCGGTTTCATATGTATACACCTGGTAGTAGCGGTACGCGTTACAATTTTCTGGTAACGGTAATGTAAAGTAACGCACGTTATCGATCGTTACTTCATGGAAGTTTTGAATACATTTAGCAGTACATTAAATGTTTCAATTTTAAGAAAAACAATCAGATGATGTATTTTCTTACTTTCTTGCACGCATTTTCTTATCTGAAGGAATTATTTATTTGGTACGATACGGGATTACCAAACAATGCATCTGTTTAGGGACTCTTCAGTAGGGTGGTAAAAAAAATGTTTTTCGAATTTTCGAAAAAAAATCCTTTTTTACATTGTTATCCTAATGAGAAGGTATTGGTTATATGTGAAAAATGACTTTCGCGGATTCCATGAAATGTCGACTTGTTGAAACCCCCTGAGTCAGAAAAATTGTTTTTACTTCGGTGATTGCCTGTTGTCGTTGGTGCCGTTGTCGTTGTTGTCGTTGTTGTCGTTGTTCTTGTAGTCTGTAAACACGGTAAGATTTGAAGGAATTATGCGATTGGATTTCCCTTTGGCACACTTTATAAGGATATGAAAAGAAAGGATTAGTTTATTAGCCAGCTTTTTTTGAAGAAATTTAACAAAGTTAGAGCATTTTGAAAATTTTTGAGACCACTTTTATTTAATATTTGAAAATTCTTTCCCCAGTTATTTATATAATATTAGGTCAAAATACGAACAATTTATCCCTATTACTTTTTTGGATAAAATAAAAATTACTGAAGTTATAGAATTTTCAAAATCCAAAATATGAAACGAAAATTAACATTTGCAGCCAAAGAAATCGTGGTATGGGAAAAAGTCGAGAAAATAAAAACGTTATAATGAATTCTCATCCTAATGAGAAGGTATTGGTTTTATGTGGAAAATGACTTTTGCGGATTCCATCAAATGTCGAATTTTTGAGACCCACTGCGTCAGAAAAAATAGTTTTTACTTCAGTGTCTGTCTTTCGTCGTTGGTGTCGTTGTCGTTGTTGTGGCTGTAGTCTGTAAATACGGTAACATTTGATGGAATTATTCGATTGGATTCCCCTTTGGCACAATTTATAAGGATATGAAAAGAACGGTCGAGTTCGTTAGCCAGCTTTTTTTTAAGGAATTTAAAAAAGTTATAGTATTTTCAAAATAAAAAAAAAACCAAACAAAATGAACATTCGCAGCTAAAAAAAGCGTAGTATGAGAAAAAGTCAAGAAAAATAAAGCGTTACTTTTTTAAGGCCCTACAAGCTCGTCTAACAACTTTTTTAATTTTAAAGAAAAAATCGATAATTCAAATTTTGATCGCACAAAAAAATGAATGATTACATTCTCATCCTAATGAGCAATTATTGGGTTTATGTGAAAAATGACTCGCGGATTCCATCTAATGTCGAATTTTTTAGACCCCCTGAGTAAAAAAAATGGTTTTTACTTCTGTGTGTGTCTGTCGTCGTTGTTGTCGTTGCAGTCTGTAAACTCGGTAACATTTGAAGGAATTATTCGATTGGACTCCCCTTTGGCACACTTTATAAGGATATGAAAAGAAAGGACTAGTTCATTAGCTGGCTTTTTTTGAAGGAATTTTAAAAAGTTAGAGCATTTTGACAATTTTTGAGACCACTTTTTTTTAATATTTGAAAATTCTTTTGACAGCTATTTATATAATAGTAGATCAAAATGCGAATATTTTATCCCCATTAATTTTTGGGATAAAATAAAAATTAATAAAGTAATAGAATTTTCAAAATCCACAAAATTAAACGGAAATTAACATTTAAAGCCAAACAAAGCGTGATATGGGAAAAAGTCAACAGAAAAAAAACGTTACTTTTTCAAGGCCCTACAAGATTGCCTGAAGAATTTTTTAAATTTTGCTAACAAAAAATCGAAAATTAACAATTTTATCGCAAGAAAACTAATGAAAAAGCAATAACTCAGTTTTATGGAAAACAAAACAAGATACGAAAAGAGATAGATTGGCAAAAACTGTGTACCTAATAAAGAATAGCACATTTTTCATTAATTCCTTTTTTGTAGGGTAAGTATTTTTTGTTTTACTTTTGAAATACAACATTGACAATAGAAAAATTATACTTGATTACAACGATACAAAGTACGTGAATGAGTGAGAAAAAATTTATTCAACCAAAAAAGATTGACCAATTTTTTACGATTATTTTCTTGATAGTAGGTGTAGTTTTTTATAGTAAAAAACAAGATTATTAATTTTTAAAAATCATAAAACCAAGGCAATAAGAATAAGACTGTTTCAATTTCCATGCATATTATGTATTGTCATAATATAAATTTATTAAAATGATACATTTTTAGTGCAGCTAAGAATAAAGTTTAACGTAAAATAAGAAACAAATATTGAAGTAATCATGATAAATAAAATTTGTACTTTATTTTGGAAAATCTTATTACCCAATCGCAGGCAGATGTGAATAAAAAATGTAGTATATTTGATTAGAAATTGTTGAGCATAATGTAGAAAATTTGACATTTTGGGTAAAATCGAGTCCGAAACACGAGGTACGTGATAAGAATGTGTTCGCTAAAGCCGAAAGAGCTTTAACAAAAGAGAGTTCACAATCGCAAAATTATAGTTGTCGATTTCTTCACGGAAAAAAAATTCTTCAGGGGAACGAGTGAATCGAGAATATATTAAACTCGAAGAAAGTGTCCGCTTAGATTAGGTAAAACGTTTAGTTAGAAGAGTTAAACATTTAGTTACTTTATGTAAACTGTTCTCGTGAATCAGTAATTTGGACAAAATTCCTAAGTTGGAGAGTTTATTATTTTCGACAGATTATGTGTAATTTTATTATCTTTAGATAAGAAAAAAAAATTTAGTTGTTATAGAAATATTTTAACTTACAGTAGCCAATCTTTGGTCTGGTATCGCGAAAATGAATTTCCCTGAAATCCGTATAATGCATTTGGAGGTCAAGTTTGTTTTTGTTATCGCGTTTCTTAATATTTCAATATAGTTATCGCCTACAATTGAAACAATTGTAAATTATTATTACCGCATCATAAACTCTATTTAATATTAACATTCGCGCACATTTCAAGTGGTAAAAAGCGTTTAATTGTCCAAAGTAAATCTGAACTGTCGCCTTTTATTTCGCTGCTCCCACAATGCACCGGCACTCTTCCGATAATTCCTTCAGACACCTATTCTTAATATCCCTATTATAGCTATAGTGATTAGGGGTTTGACTAGACGATATCCCTGATATATGGAAAATGGTCAAGGATATTCATTTTCGCTGATCCAGAGATTTTTCTTAATTCCTTCGTTCGTTTTCAGCTAAATGTTTAGCTATAATGGGGAATAATATCCCTGTCACAGCTCAATTTTTTTACCGTGTTGATCTTTAATTTTGAAAGGTGTCTGCACGAATGTGAGAGAAATGGAAAGACCGATCGCGAATATGCGAATGCACGAATCTGAGAAAAATACACAGTCCGAGCGCGTGGCGCGATGTAAATACAAAATCTAGCGCGAAGCGCGAGAACATACAATCCGCGTTCTATAAGCACTAAAACTTGCGAGCGAAGCGAGCTGCGCTCCGAGCGCGCGATGAGGATTTGTCCGCGCATCAAGCAGATTTTTTTGTTTAAAAAAATTGATATTTAGAGGCCTATTAGTCTGTTTTTAAGTGTTCTAAAGGAACCCCATAAGTGAATAAATGAGTTTTGGGAGATTTTGGCGCTAATTATATTTTTTTTGCGCTTTTTCTGAATGAAAACTGTTTCTGGTACATAAAATACCATTTCATACTGATACTGCTACAAAATTGCAGTTTAAACCAAATCACTTGTAGTCCAATTTTCAAATAAAATGAGTTAAATAATTAATTAAATTCTAGAAAATTAAATAAATTTCTGGCTTTTGTTTAACTTTCAATTACACTAAAGAAATAATTAATTGAAGTTAACAAACATAATTGTTTAAATAATTTATTCTTATTGATAATAATATTCTCTTTGCTTGATGGTAGAACGTTGCAGCTTTTTTCTGAAACTTGTTACTATTTATCTATTTTTCATTAAAAGTTATTTAATAATCAATTAGATGCAGCAAAAATAATTGTTTAAAAAAATTATTGTTGTTTATGGATAACTTTATGTATATCAATGACTGACAGTTGCGGTTTTTTCGGAAATTTTTATCTTTCTGTCCTTTTTTCAATTAGTGAGGTAATAATTAATGAAAGCTAACAAAAAACTTGTTTCTACAATAATTATATATTGTTTATAACTATCTTCACTCAGATAAGTGCTAGAAAGTTGTGGTTTTATCTAAGATCGAAAAGATTTATTTGTGGAAAAACTCATATCTACGTGGTAAAGAGGGGTTAATTGTAGACGTTGAGGTTTGGAGCCTAAAAATCGGAGGTGGTATTTTCGAGAGCCCAAACATGATAGCTTCCATTGACATTGAAAAATTCTCAAAAATATGATTTTTTTACAAATTTATATCAACGTGGCAGAGAGAGGCTGATTTTAGACGTTAAGGGTTGCAACGGAAAAATTTGGAGAGGGTATTTTTGTGGAGCCCAAAAATCGTAGACTGTATTAACACAGGCAAATTTAAAACAAAATTATTTTGTGAAAAACTCATATCTACGTGGTAGACAGGAGTTGATTTTAGATGTCAAGGGTTGGAGCCTAAAAATCGAAATTGGTATTTTTGAGGAGCCCAAAAATCATAGATATAATAATATATGATTAAATATTACTGAGTGCGTCGCATCCGATAGTCGATTTTTAACGACTATCGGATGCGACGCACTCGCAAGCCGACCCCCACATTATCTTGTCTTTTACTTACCAGTTCCATAACACATTTGAAAGAGAGCGGTCTCTTATATACTCGGTTGGAGAAAAATCAAAATAGAAAATTTCCAATTTGGTATAAATAAACTTTCTTATAAATTGTGCTTCGATATGCAGTTACTGGGAAATTCGGAAACGTACTTAAAGATAAGTAATTCATAGCAATTCATTATAATTTCACGATAAAAGAAAGAAAACAAAGGAAATTTAAACCTACAAACTAAAAATAACGCCGAGATTTTGAACCGGACCGGGGGGGGGGGATCGCTTTTTATTGTAAATTCAATGATACAGGCCTAAATAAACACACAAGATGGGATATATGTATATGTACATATATGTATATGTATATATATACATGTATATATATGTATATATATGTGTGCTGAAGGCTGGTGACCTTCTCAGCATGAAAACAAAAACACAAACCCAAGACTACTCTCTTGGTTCCAGTTCTACTTCCCCGCTCTCCCAACCCTCCCTTATTAACTGAAGTTTTTGGTGGAACTGACGTTAGAACTACAATCTCCACCATATGACGATTTGATACTTAACTTTGACATGATTT
>NC_046663.1:110065376-110071239 GCF_010883055.1 Belonocnema kinseyi
GCCGAGTGAGTCACGCCTACCCCGAAAGGGAAATGGCTTAATGGTGTAATAATAATAATAATAATAATAATAATAATAATAATAATAATAATAATAATAATAGATATGACTACGCAGATATGATATCCACGTAGTAGAAATAATCTTTTTCGGAATTTTACAGCGTTACTACCCGGAGAGAAATTTCAATAGATTAATTCACGAATGCGTGTGATTTTAGAGCAAACATTTTTACGTGATTTAAAGTCTCGAACTTTGTGATCTAAAAGCATAGAATTCGAGTCCTGAGATTGAAGGGGCGTGACCTAACGCCTGAAACTTTTAGAACTATGCTTTAAAAGCAAGGGTTCCGAGATCTTAATCCTGCACCTAAGCGAAATAAAATCAAGAAATAGTGCCGTGAAGGCACTTGAAACGTATCCCGCTTAAAGTCTCCAAATTTTTGGGCTCATCAAAAATACCGGCCCCCATTTTTTGGCTGTAACCCTCAACGTCTGAAATCAACCCCCCCCCCCCTGTACCACATACAGTGTCAATGGTGTCTCCGATTTTTGGGCTCCTCAAAAATACCCTTTCCGATTCTTGGCTCCAACCCTTAACGTCTAAAATCAACCCATCTCTACCACGTAGATATAAAATTGTAAAAAAAATCTTTTTGATAATTTTCCAGTGTCACTGGAGTCTCTGATTTTTGGGCTCCTCGAAAATACCCTTTCCGATTTTTGGCTCCAACCCGTAAAGTCTAAAATCATCCCCTCTCTACCACGTAGATATGAAATTGTAAAAACTATATCTTTTTAAGAATTTTGCAGTGTCAATGGAGTGTCTGATTTTTGAACTCCTCAAAAATACCCTTTTCGATTATTGTCTTTGACCCTTAGTTTTTAAAAATCAACCCCTCTGTACCAGGTAGATCTAACCTTCTCAAAAATTAATCTTTTTTGAGTATTTTTCTGTGTCAATAGAGTCTTCGATTTTTGGGCTCCTTGAAAATACCTACTCCAATTTTTTGGCTCCAACCGTGAATACGATATTTTTAAAGCATGACTAAGAAACAAAATTATTGTTCACCCCTAATCATTACAAAAACAGCCCCCGTAATTGTATCCGAATACAAACCTGAAGACTAAAGTCAAAAATTGTATACATGAACTGTTGGGACTTGTGTACTACTGATTGTTGTGCTCTCTCATTATTCTCCAATGTCATTTCAATCGTTATGGAAAAATTAACCCTTATACAAAAAACAATACACTGTAACGAAAACACGTAATGAAAAAATACTGTACTTTTGAGCCTAATTATTTCTCACCTCTATTCGTTACAAAAATAACCGCCGCAATGTATTTCATTTTCCAGTCTATGTGTGTATATTCAAAAAATATAATTGACCTTTTTCGATGCACCTTTTAATGTCTTTAATTAACTTACAGCGCGATAATTAGGTCTATCAAGCTAGCATCTCTACAAACAAAATTCTTAAATTTCTTTGAATAAAAATTTAAGGTTTTTTGGCATCTTGAACGCAACAACAACCAATTTCAAAAATCACCCCTACTAAAATAAAACTATCCTCTATTTAAAAACTCAACTTCGAAAAACAAAAAACACCGGATTTTGGGATTATTTTTGGCTTCCAAATGCACGCAAAAATCCAAAAACTACCCCATTTTCAAAAAACCACCCCCTTTCAGAAAATAAAATCTGCAAAACACAAAATGCACCAGATTTTGGACTTATTTTGGGCTCTCGAATACACCAAATAAAAGCTCAGAAAAAACACCGCTATGTACAAAAACACCAACCCACTAGTAACATTTTAAGCCTCGATATTGGCAATTTTGAAGAGCCCAAAAATTAGAGACTCCATTGATACTGGAAAATTCCTGAAAAGATTAATTTTTTACAGTTTCATATCTACGAGGTAGAGAGAGGTCAATTTTAGACGTAATGGGTTGGAGCCCAAAAATCGGAGTGGGTATTTTCGAGAAGCCTAACAATCAGCGACTCCATTGACAGGGGAAAATTGGTAAAAAGATTATATTTTTACAATTTTATATCTACCTGGTAGAGACCGGGTTGATTTCAGATATTAAGGGTTTGAGCCCAAAAATTGGTGTGGCTATTATCATGGATCCCAAAAATCAGGGACTTTATTGAAACTTAAAAATTCTGAACAAAATAATGTTTTTACAATTTCATATCTATGTGGTAGAGAGAGAGGTTGATTTTAGACGTTAGGGATAGGAGCCAAAAATCGGAAAGGGTATTTTCGAGGAGCCCAAAAATCAGAGACTCCATTGACACTGGAAAATACGTTAAAAAGATTATTTTTTGGCAATTTTATATCTAAGTGGTAGAGAGAGGCTGATTTTAAACGTTAAGGGTTGGAGCCAAAAATCGGAAAGAGTATTTTCGAGGAGCCCAAAAATCAGACACCATTGACACAGGAAAATTCTCAAAAAGTTAATTTTTTTACAATTTCTTATCCACATAATAGAGAGGAATTGATTTTAGACGTTAAGGGTTGTGGCCAAAAAATTTGAGTGGGAATTTTCTAGGAGCCCAAAAATTAGAGACTCCATTGGCCCTGGAAATTTCTCAAAAAGATTATTTTTTACAATTTCATACCTACGTGGTAGAGAGCGGTTGATTTTAGACATTAAGGATTAGGCTTAGGATGAAAGGGGTTGATTTTAGACGTTAAGGGTTAAAGCCAAAAATCGGAGTAGGTATTATCGAGTAGCCCAAAGATCGGAGACCTTTTCATGCCTTTAATTAACTTCCAGCGCGACAATTAGGTCTATAAAGCTAGCACCTCTACAAACGAAATTCCCAAATTTCTTTGTAAAAGAATTTAGGGCTTTTTTGGGATCTTGAACGCAACAACAACCAATTTCCAGAAATCACCCCTATTGAAATAAAACTATCCCCTATTTAAAAACTCAACTTCGGAAAAAACCAACCCCTTGCAGAAAATAAAATCTGAAAAACACAAAATGCACCAGATTTTTGGCTTATTTGGGGCTCTCGAATGCACCAAATAAAAGTTCAGAAAACCCACCGCTATGAACAAAAACACCAACACACTAGTGAAATTTTAAGCCTCGGCATTAGCAATTTTGAAGAGCCCAAAAATTGGAGACTCCATTGATACTGGAAAATTTCTAAAAAGATTAATTTTTCACTATTTCCTATCTACGAGGTAGAAACTGTTTATTTTTTATTTTTTGGCGGCCGTATGGCGACAGTTTTTTATCTGGGTGAGACAATACACTCCTAATTTTTTCAGATTAAAATAAAACTTTAAAGGTTGCCAGAATCAAATTTACGTAAAATTTAAGATTTTCGTAGTTTTTAAATTAAAAAAATATACATATTGGTTTTAGAGAAATATCATATGAATGATAATTGTAGCTAATGTAAAAAGAACAAAACTTTCACTTCATGTCCGATTGAAAAAAATTACTTGGCACCAGTAAAAGGCATAAAAAATTCGATTTCTTAGAAAGGGGTAAATATGAAGGCATAATTGTATCTCTAAACATTTTTTGTAAGGATGGCGAAAATTATGTGATCATCCCCACACAATACGGAAAAATATATAATAGAAAGGAGATGAAAAACTTGAAACCGGGGCGTCAGAAAAATTAAAAAAAAAGTAAAAAATTTGTAACAAGGCTTTTAATGGGTTCTCTATCAATGAAAATTTATAAAATATAGTAACATACGCCAATAGGAGCAAGAGGTAATATCAAATACTCATTTGATATAAAATCGTATTTTTAATATTTTCTTATATTCACAACAAATCTTTATTATATTATTTATCTATATTTTCTTATATTCGCAACAAATATATAGTTGAAAAATGTAAACATTTTTTGTAAGGATGAATGAATGCTTTATTTTCTTATATAATGAAATAAAAATCGCTAATACATTTGTGCTTCACAACATCACAAAGACGTAAATCACGTTACGCCAAGTTCTATCATTATACAGAGACGTTGCTGGCATCAGAAAATTATATTCGACGTTTCTCTACGATCTAAACAAAGTACTGCTTCTGATCTTTATGTTTAGTAACAAACGCATTGAATGATTGTATTAGACCAACATACAATCATTTAATAATGTTCTTACTAAATATGGAGATCAAAAACAGTACTTGCTCGAGATCGTAAAGAAACATCGAATATAATTTTATGAAGCCAGCAAGTCTACGATAATGAAATAGTTCGGCGTGACGTGATTTGAGTATTTGTAAAGTTGTGAAGCACCAATGCATTAGCGATTTTTTTCATTATATAAGAAAATAAAGCATTTATCCTTACAAAAAAATTTTGCATTGTTCAACTGTTTCTTTGTTGCAATGAGTAATCTGTTGTTCTCTCTTCCCCCTATTGATATATGTTACTACCCGTGCAGAAATTTCTCCATTTTTCCCTAGTTGAAGTTGGGTTCTGATAGGGCCCATCTTAGAATATCTAGTCTACAAAAAACTGGTTGGGGCCTCTATCAGAATATCTAGGCTAGAAAAAACTGATGGTTGCCCTGTCAGGTTCTAGTGAAGTTTTCCATGCTTTGTATAGGCATGGCAAATCTATTTGTATCTAATGGGACCTTGACCAGAGAAATCCTCAAATCTTATATTGCCTAGAATATTAATCTTGAAGTTTTCGAAGGTTTTATTATGTATATTCAGTATATTCAGTATTTGAACTCGTCATTCTCGAAAACAAAATTCAGGGCACTAATAAATATTTTCTTCGGGGCCAGGCAGATATCTTTCATTTAAAGTTAAAGAATTTATGTCGAGTACAGCTGGCCAGTGCTTAAAAATATGGTTCGTGTATTCTAAAATGTATAAAAACTATAAATACACCTGTCAGGAAAAGAACATTTTTTCTTTTTTTTTTGAGGAAAAAGCTCTAAGTTCCATCTTTATGGAAAATTTTGAATGCTTTTAAGAAATTACATTTTCTGTCATTGTATAAAGTTGTGAAGTAGTCTACAATAGGAGTAAACAAAATATTACACGCAGAACAATTTCAGTCGATTAAATTTATTTATTTAAAAATGATTTTATTTATATTCCTGTTAACAGTTTGTATATTTTGCATATTTATAATGTGTTACAATAATAAATATTTAATTAGAAAAGGAAAGTTTAAAATTTGGGGTTTTAACTTTTTTAAGCTGTAGGTTATAAGGCTGGCTATTTCATCGAATTTCAACTCGTTGGTTCAGAGCCGACTGCTACACGGAGAAAAAGATATCGCACAATGATATCACAGAGTATGAATCAGTTCGAGCTATAAATCGGGACTCTAGATTTAAAACAATCACAGAAAAAATTAAAAATTTGCTGCAGGTAAGACCTGCAACTGTTAATGATTAAACATATTTCGGCGAAAGTTTCATGGAGGTTAGGAAAGTAATTCTGACCTCGTCGACTGCGTCGCGCTGAAATGAGCAAGTTTCAGTAAAACATGTAGAATCTACGACAGAAAACACAAAAAAATATGTAATTACTGATATATTTCCTCCGAAATAAATCACATTATTGTAGGTGAATTACAACTTACTTAATACAATTTATCAAAAGCGCAAAATATAACTGACGGATGAGAATCCCTATTTCTTACGTTATAGATTGCACAATTATACGGTATATAATGTAAAAACTTGCAATGTACGATATCACGATTTTGCGCTATTATAATGCGATAATTACAATATATAGCGCAGGAATTACGATATATACCAGGTGTATACATATGAAACCGGTATTTTTTCAAGAAAAAAACACATTTATTTCAAGAGAATGATAACAAATATTTTATTCAAAGTATGCGCC
>NC_046663.1:110071339-110077641 GCF_010883055.1 Belonocnema kinseyi
ACGCCAATTAGCACAAATGGTAAGTTCCGACAGTGCCTACAAGTGTGCCTACTGGCCGCTAAATGGCAATACCGGTTTCATATGTATACACCTGGTATTGTAATTTGTGCGATATAGTTTTCTCAGTGTAGGAGATAGATTTAGGTATAGATGTAGGTATTCGATACACCGTAGCGTTAGACATTTTATTTATGATATAATGTTCAAAAAAGTATTACAGGCCACCAATAGCGTGATGGTACCCTGTAGGAATCCCTCAGGGCCCCTTTTCTTTAATTGGGTTATAGGTGAGCTAAACCCACAAAAATCCTGCCAGGAAATCTAGTAGGGCCTCCATGGCCTTAGCGTCACGTTCTAGATGGGGTTCCAAATACTTTTTCCCACTAGGGCCCGACTAAAAATATTGAAAACTCGTCAGATCCCCACTAGAGCTTTTGCGAAATTTCTTCACGGATATTGGATAAAATTTAACTGATGGAGAACCCATTGAAAGCCTTGTTAAAGAATTTTTATATATTTTCTTATTTCTCTAGTGCCCTGGTTTCAAGGTTTTTACTTTATATCTATTACATATATTTTTTCCATATCGTGTGGGAAAGATCTCAGAATTTTTGCTTTCCTTACAAAAAATGTTTGTGGGTACAATTTGACGTGTCCAAATGACAAGGTTCCATCTCTGTAGGACGAAATAAAAAGGTCCCATTTTGAGTGGCGAAACATGAAAACTTAAGAATCCTATATAAATAGTATAGGAATAGCACATTTTAGGACATTTTATGCCTTTTGCCGGCGAAAAGTAATTTTGTTCTTCAATCGGACACGAAGTGAAAGTCTTTTCCTTTTTATTAGCTACAATTTTTATTCAGATGATATTTCTCCCAAACAAATATGTAGTTTAAAAAAATCCGAAAAGTACAAAAATATGAATTTTTACGTGCGAAATCACGGTAAAATATATTATTTTAACTACGTCTCACGACCGTGAGATAGGTGGTTACAGTCTGTAACGGAAATAATACGACGATCCGGCAAAAGTCTTGTGCACCCTGAGGACACGGAGCGACTCAAGAACAACCGCCTTCCGCATTTTTGCCGCAAGTGGTTTGGCATATTGTTGACACGCAGAGATGCTTTTCAGGCTATTAACCAGTGACAGCTTGGCACCTCCAAGAGTACCGAAGATATGGACGATTAGATTAACAGAATATTCCGAGTACAATCGTCGCAACTCCTTTATAAGGTCTGTATACCTCTTTTTCTATTCATTCCCCTTGGCTATGATGTTTTTGTCAGCTCGTTGCCAAAATATGATAAGGAACATGGTTTGCTTCTCGAAATAAAGAAGAACCATGTCAGGCCTTGAATGTGCAACAGAAACAATTGTCGAGAAAATCAAGTTCCAGTACATGCGGCACTTTTCATTCTCGACAATTGACTCTTTTTCCCTATGAGCATTTAGAGGAGCGATATTAAGGTTAATGCCGTAAGAGTGACCGAGATGGTAGTAAAGCACTCTTAATGCCGCAATGTGCCTTTGGATGTAGGTCGTTCCTGCATGAGTTGGACAACTAGATAGTATGTGTGCTCAAAATGTGGTGACGGTACGTTAAGGTGGAAATGACACTGTCTTGACATTCCAAAATAAAACCCTCCGTGCCAGACTTTAATCTGGGTGATTGAAGGAAAGCAAAAGTTAGCTCACACGACATTGACCGATCCTCCACATTTCTGTGGAAGATACCGTGCATCCTCTTATCGAGGAGCTGTTCACGGAAGATTTTCTCTTGTGCTTTCCTAATCCAGGCTTTCAGGAGTGAGTACTTGAGACAGATAAGATTTTATGCATTTTGCTCACCCGTAATACTAAAGTGAGTGTTTCAGCAGCTTCCTCCGCTGCTCTATTACAGAAACACTCCTTTTTCTACTTATTCGTGGGCCCTGACTATTTTAAGAAGAGGGTCTCTTTCATTTGCGACTCTATGTGCTGTACCCAGAATAATCCTGTTGTGAAGACATTCAAGATTCAATATTCCGTGATCACCTTGACGGCGTGAGATGTAGAGTCTCGATATCGAGGGATCTGAGCTCGTTCTTCGTCCATGGAACCACTCCAAATGAATAGAGTACTACCGGGACGGCAAGCTTGTTCGTTGCAGATAATTTGTTCCTCGCCGACAGTTCGGAAGACCAAATTTGCCGGATGAGACGTTTGTATCTGCTTCGAAGATTATCCTTTATAGATGTCACATCCTAAATGCGGTTTTTCTCGCTTCAAATAAACCTTGGCGTGTTTGTCTAACCCAAATGCTATTCCCATTTCCTTAGTATAACGTTTGACAATCTCTAGAGCTAGATGTAGTTGCTCTTTGTTTTTAGCATAGATCTTAAGATCGTTCATGTAAAATACATAAGTGACCTTGTACTCTCGATCTGAAGGTTTGCCGCAAAAGTACCCGTCGAATTCACGAAGTGCTGGAGATAGTGACAATAATGTGAGGCAAAAGAGGAGTGGGCTCATTATGTCGCCCTGAAATACACCTCTCTGAAAGGTGACCTTATTAGTTGTAACACGATTTTTTTCCAGAGGAAATAGTAAATCTGGTTTTTCCAAAAGACAGATGATAAGTCTATGGGAAGTCAAATCGAAATCTTTCCGGTAATCAATCCAGGCCTCCGATAGGTTACGCTGGTAGGATGCTGCATCTTTGCAGACACATCTATCGATGAGCAAGTTCTCCCGACATCCTGCTGCGCCTTTCTTTGAGCCGCGTTGTCCATACTCTTCTTGCCACACATGTTCAATTGCCCGAACAACCCTATCATTTAGGATAGCTATGAATATATTATACAGTGTGTTCAGACAAGTGATTGGCCTGTAATTCTTCAGGTCAGCTAAGTTGCCCATTTTCGGCAAAAGTATTGTGCGCCCTTCCACCAACCACTCCAGAATTGGCTCTTCCAACTTTAAATATGAGGTGAAAATACGGGCAAAATGCTGATGGGTTGAAAGAAACTTCTTCTGCCAGAAGGTCTTGATACCATCTGGTCCCGAAGCGGAATAGTTCCCTAGATCACCCTTTTAATACTTTTTTCACCTCCTCGGTAGGGATGGGTGGGCATTCTTCCTCATGTGCTATTAAGGCATCACACAGCTCCTTAAAGCTATTTATCTTCTCTGATTCTCCGTCCAGTCTATGCTGCACTTCGTAGACTTCTCTCCAAAATACTTAGACCTCCTCTGGTTTGGGCGGGTGGCCGACAGTAACTGGAGCGTCTTGGAAGAGTCGAGATACGTCAGAAAGAAGCTGTTGATTTTCTCTGACTCACCTCTCTCCGCTCTAGACTTCTCTTAGCGTCAAATGATATCCGTATTCTCTCAACAATATGCTGCCTGATGGTCAGCAGCTTTGATTTGTTAAGTGTGTGATAACGGGTCTGGAGTTCACGCGCAAACTTTTAAACCTTGGCGGTAAAATTCTTGTTAGATGTGATGTAGTCAATCACACAGTGAATGCGGGACGCGTACTGTCTTGCCCAGCCTATCTTTATAGCAAGTTGATGCATTCGTCTTTTGGTCTTATGATCAACCGTTGGTTTTGTTTTACGGTTCGCATCGGCCAAAGCTGTCGCTGCATTATACACACCAGAATTGATAGTCGAGAGGTCGAATTCTTCGGAAAAATGTTTACGAAGCTCGTCATCCATTTCAGCCAGATCTTTAGGCTTGAGAGAAACCTGGGTGTTGATGTTTCTCCGGATCATAAAGCATCGCTCTTCCTCTATCGGATGCCTGCCCGCGGTTGGTCTTAGTATCGCCTCTCTTTCTCTGTTGCCGGCTTGTTCTGGTTTTGGTAGAGTAGGCGTTGCGCTTACATAGCCCCTTTTTTGGAGTAGTTCGGCATGGTTTCGCAGAAGTTGATGCAAAAAGTGCGATAGCTCCGGGTGTTTCTCGCACCACCGAGCATGCAGTCGTGCCATGTAACCCTGTTCAGGGGCCAAACTCGCATCGCAGCACGCTAGTAAGTCGCGATTAGTCGCTTCGTCCACCTAAAGGTCCCAAGATTCCGTTGAACCATCGCATTAAATCCATCTTCATTGGCTCTGCCAGCGCTAGAGTGGTCGGCATTGTTGGCCGAACTATTGTCGGGAGCCTTGTGCGTTCTGTTGTTTTGAACCACATTTACTTCAACTATGTTTGGTGTTGTCATTGTTGTTCCCACGAGAAGCTAGGGAAAGGGGTTCGTCCATCCTTGTAGAGCCCCGCATGCAAGGATAAGGCTGCGTACTCTGAGAGGTCGCCCGGTATCCCAGAGTCACCGTTCTATGTAGACACCTCATCCAGATGCTATTCATCTTTCGGCCCGGATTTCACACCACCGCTTGGGGGTTAATTCCTACGGGACCACCCCTAGACAATTGTCCGCGACTGCCTATTCATATTTTTAACTATATTCAGCTGAAACCCTTGGTACAGAGACCTTCTTAAACTCGCTCGTATTTTTCTAAATTCATAATTAGTTTGTTTTTATTCATTCGTCAACGTTTTGTTCTTTTTTTCAATCATTCCAAATATTCTCTTAAATTAATGTTTTTAAAATGAAACATCAGTTTCAATTTTCACAGGAATTTCGAACTATTGTTTTTATTATAATAAAAGATTTTAAAATCAATGAATGGGATTTATATTTTGTTTTAAATTCTTTGAAATCTTTTTAAGTTTTAAATAAAGTTGGAATACTTTCAATACTTTTAAATATCTCTTAAACTTACGCGAATTTTCAAAAATTAATAATTATATTATTGTTATTTATACCTCAAAATTAAACAATTTTATTTACAAAGTAAATAACTTCAAAGCAGAACAATGACAATTGTTACGTTCAAGGTTTAAGTTTAGTCGTATGAAATTTTACCCATTCAAGTCTCTCTATTTTAAAGAATTTAGTTTCAAGTTTTTTAGTTTTGAATATAAACAGTTAAATATTGCTATATATTAAGAAAAGGTTCTTTTTCTTAATTATAATTTTTTTAATTAAATTGCTTTTAAATTTGAATGTTTTAGATAGATTTTTCTTTGCATATTCTAATTTAGTTTTCATAACCATACAGAACATTAACATTATTCAAATTGGCTGTGAAGAAAGATAAAGTAGCAGCAGAGACTGTAAAATGTATAAAACGTTATTCTTTAATAAATTTTATATTATAAACAATATATTAGTGAAATAAAACAAAAATATTTTCTTGCCATTCAAAAATAAGGTTAAAACACACCATTTTTCGCAGACCTCCTCCATATTAGTACTTTATCATGACATTTTTTTATAAGAAAAAATTCAAAGACTAACCCTATTTTCAATTCCGACCAGGTTTAATATATATTTATGTATGTGAAATTTGAGGTGAAAATAATCAAATCTGGGGCACTAAAATTTTGGCAACAAATCAATTTGCGAATCCATACAAGCTTAAACTTTTCTGATTACATTTCGCTGATCAATTTTCAACTTTTGCAATTCTCATTCAGGGGGAAAAAGTCGGATATTAGCCAGAGTTCACGACCGGCGCAGTACCGCGCCAATTATAATACAGAATAAATACCAGTATTTGCTGTTAGGACTGTGCCAACCATCGGCATAATACTGGTTTACTACTAGCGCAGTACTGATCCGCATTACATGTTAAATACTGACACAAGAGTTCAACCAACGGTTGGCATCATACTGGTGTACTACTGGCTCACGAGCAATATGCATTACTGACGAAATACTGGCACCGGCGTTTCGCCAGCGATTAGCTTAGCAATGGCTACATACCAACTTCAAGGTTGTTGTGATACTAGGTATGCTGCTGGCGCAGTACTGATACATATGACTAGTCAAGTATTGACAAAAATGTTCAACCAATGGTTTCTATCATACTAGTGTACTACTGACTCAGGAGTAATACGCATTACTGGTGAAATACTAGCACCGGCGTTTCGCCAGCAATTAGTGTACTACTAGCCACTTACCAACTTCAAATGCTGATTGATAACCGAAATAAGAGTTCAGCCAGTGGTTGGCTTGATACTTGGTCTATTACTAGCGCAGTACGTGCGCACGATACCGTACCGACAGGATGCCTCGCGACATGGGTTGCCTATTTTTATCGTTCCCTTTAGCGATCGACAGACCGAAGGAGGGAAGAAAGCGAAGAAAGCGAGGGGCTATTCAGTCCCAAGAATCATGTAACCCCACCTCTTGAAATCGATTTCGAATCGCATGAAATTATATGAAATCATGAAATCATTGAAATCATTT
>NC_046663.1:110077741-110095455 GCF_010883055.1 Belonocnema kinseyi
CCCCATTCAGCACTCGAATCAGTGCATGAAATCATTTGAAATCAATTTGAAATCTGAAATCACTGGTACCCACTAGCACAGAGTGAATAGCCCCTCGGAAGAAAGCACGCTCAGGGTTTCTTTGGTCGTAGTTTCGACCGGCTTCGAATTTCTCAAATTTTAGTTGTGTATTCTATGTGTTCCGTACTTTACTTGAGGAAGATATCGCTGAGAAAGGTAAGTGAGACATTCAGTCGCTTTACACAAATTGAATGTATCAGATTATGTTTTTGTACGTTTGAGTTTTTATTTATTTTTTATTTCTAAAATTAGACATCTAGTGTAGTTTTTAATTAGCGATATTCTCTACAAATAATACTAATTTCGGAAAATGGTGAACTTACAAAAGTGTTAATTGCTAACTTTATCGCGATGTGCCTCGTGTGCATTTTCACGTACCTATACAGTTTTATAATTTCACAAATGATTCGTAAATATTTTCAGCTTCTGTCGACTTAATTTCGCATCTTAATTATGCTTCAACCGGCTACACTGGCTAAGAATGATTTCACCTTCCGCCATCTACATGTTTCTGTGTTTTGATGACACAAGATATGTCTGAGATAAAGTAAGTAATCAAACTATTTAGTGTACACATGATGGGAAACCTATATTTCGAATTATGAAACATAGGCAGTTAGATACATTATGTACATTGAATACAGGTCATATTTTTCTATCTTTGATGTTTTATTTTCAAAATTGGACATCTAGTATAGTTTGTAGTTATTGATATTTGCTAAAAATAGACTTTCTGCTTGAAAATTTTTTTTTCTAAATTCAAAATCATGTGAATTACTTTTATACATTAAAATAGTTCAAACTAGTATAAATTTAAATTGAAAGCATTAATAGTTTACAAATTTGCATTGCAATGTTTTGAAGCACTCAAAGGCTGCACATTTTAATAAAAGTTTGTCTTAACAGTTCTAATTTAAATATTTGTACAACAATCGTGTTACAAAAATTTGAAAATTTTTCAGTAAAAGACTTCTCTAATGCAGAAGATCGAGAAGGCGGTAAGAAGAATCGAAACGCAAAAATTAATGATAAAAATCTGAACAAACTATGACAAAGTTAGAACTGCGAAGAAAAGTTCAATAATGTTAAACAAAATGTTTTATAATCTAGCTTAAGTATCGAATAAGACATACATTTAAAGTTTTTTAAGTTCTTTTGTTCTTTACCACTAACTTTGAGCTCATATTGATCTTTTCCTTATTGATATCTTTCAATATTAGGGATTTGACTACTACCGGCGAGAAAATTCGAGTCCTCTGGCTTTGACGTTGAGTAAGTATGTAAAGAAAAAATGGTAGGTTAATGAAAGAGGTATCTTTTTAAAGGTGCAAATATTGTACGTTAATTAGCCGAAAGTAATATTCCAAAAAATTATTTGTAGCTTACAGATCTGAAAATCTGAGGAAAAGTAAGGAAATTTGATAGGTTTTAAAAACAGTGAACTTTGAAGCACAGTTTTTTATTGAAAAAATGATAGGAAAAATCTGAAAAAAATTCATGGTGGTACATTAAACATTTCTGACCAGATTGCCGTCGAAAAATTTGCAAAATGTAAACAATTGTTCGTTTTTTGTGAATAAATATGCGACCGCACTATCTTCAGTTCTAATAAAGATAATGAAGTGATTTAAGTTGAAGGTAGTTAGTTGAACTATCGGTAATAATTTACAATTTGAAGAAAGTATGTGCTTCTTGTTGTCTTTGTACAAATTGCGATATTTGAAGTCAGTATTTTATATAGAAAAGCAAGTGCGAGAGCCCAGCGTGGTGCCGTTTTTTCAGGGGATCGTTCTCGGTTTTCCCCAATACAGGTAAAGGGTTTGAAGGCCAGAGTGATGCTCGAAGGCACAAGTTGGGTAGGTCGGGCTGAGGAAAACCGAGGACAATCCCCTGAAAAAACGGTACCGCGCTGGGCACTCGCACTTGCTTTCCTATATAAAAAACTGACTTCAAATATCGCAATTTTTACGAAGACAACAAGAAGCACATACTTCCTTCAAATTGTAAATTATTATAGATAGTTCATCTAACTACCTCCAATTTAAATCACTTCATTACCTTCATTAGAACTGAAGATAGTACGGTCGCATATTTATTCACAAAAAACGAACAATTATTTATATTTTGCACATTTTTCGACGGTAATCTGTTCAGAAATGCTTAATGTACCACAATGGATTTTTTCAGATTTTTCCTATGATTTTTTCAATACAAAACTATGCTTCAAAGTTCACTGTTTTTAAAAGCTATCAAATTTCCTCACTTTTCATCGCATTTTCAGATCTGTAAGCTACAAATAATTTTTTGGAATATTACTTTTCGGCTCATTAACGTACAACATTTGCACCTTTCAAATGATACCTTTTTCATTAACCTACCATTTTTTCTTCACATACTTATTCAACGTCAAAGCCAGAGGACTCGAATTTTCTCGCCGATAGTAGTACCACGCTAGTACTACCGGTATGTAATGGCCCATTTTTGCAGATCAGTACAGAACTTTATTATCATTATTGCTTTAACCAGTAGCACGCCAGTAACATCGGTATGTACTGACACGCGATTGTGATTGTAATATAATGTAAGGCAGTACTGCAGGTCAGTACAGAATTTAAGTATCATTAGGGCAATGAGCTTTACCATGCCAGTACCAACATTATTCACTGGCCCATTACTGCAAGTCAGTACACACCTTCTTTATCACTTGGAGCCTGACTAGTACCTGCCCAGTACTAATCTGCAGGAGTGGCCCAGTAATTAACTTCACACGGTGATCCTGAAGCAAGTTTAGGTTGATCAAGAATGTCATCCAAAACGGAGAACGCCACTGTTTTCTACAGTTTTCAAGCTTTCTAAAACGCTTTTGCATGAAATCGGAGCTGCTCGTTTGTCGAAATGGCGCCGGAAAACAGTTTTTACATTTTTTAATACCAATAATAAAAATACGTATTTAGCAAATTTATCGTAGTCGGTTGGATTTGATTTATATTATTATTATTGATAAAATTGGATACAATTATAAGATTTTCTCGTTCTAATTGAACTTTTACAATCATTTTTCGGTTCTAAGCTGATTTATATAGCAGTTTTTTTTTTTTTTTATGTTGAATTATGCACAAATAAACTTTTATCAATGTTTCTTTCTTGACTGTGGGTAAAATATGTTTGGGTTTTCCTTTTTCCATTGCTCTTATGTATTACTAAAAGACCCATCAGAGTGTCGAGTGCAGTGGTTCTTAAGGCGCGTGCATTTATAGAAGGAAAAAGCCAGCCATAGCCGAAACATATTTTACCCGCAGTCAAGAAAGAAACATTGATAAAAGTTTATTTGTGCATAATTCAACATAAAAAAAAATAAAAAAACTGCTATATAAATCAGCTTAGAACCAAAAAGTGATTGTAAAAGTTCAATTAGAACGAGAAAATCTTATAATTGTATTCAATTTTATTAATAATAATAATATAAATCAAATCCAACCGACTACGATAAATTTGCTAAATACGTATTTTTATTATTGGTATTAAAAAATGTAAAAACTATTTTCCGGCGCCATTTCGACAAACGAGCAGCTCCGATTTCGTGCAAAAGCGTTTTAGAAAGCCTGAAAACTGTAGAAAACAGTGGCGTTCTCCGTTTTGGATGACATTTTTGTTCAACCTAAACTTGCTTCAGGATCACCGTGTTCAGTGCCGGCCCAGTACTAAAGGTCAGTACCTCGCCGCATTTGCAGTATTGGTTCAGCCAGTACTGGACCAGTACTAACAGAGGGTACCGCACCAATACCATCCTCAAGTACTAGCCCAGTACTGGATAAATACTGCAAGTCAGTACCAAACATTGTCATTAGCGGTTTTACCGGTACAAAGCCAGTAGTTGTGCCAGTATTCTAACAGTACCGCGCTAGTACCGAATTCCGCCAGGAGGAACTGGCCTGGTACTCTGCCGGTGGTAAATTTCCCCCTTATGATTATACTGTAATTTTAAAGATTTAACTTTCAACTAAGTTATTAATTTATTGAAGTTAATGTCTTCAACTTTTGAGGTTTTCACTTTACAAGAACATTGTAAACTGTTGAACAATTCAAATTAAAATTATTTAATTTAAAAAAATCAATATAAAATTAATATAAAATAAAATTTAAATAAATTTAATATTTCTTTGACTTAGAATGCATATACAATTTTCATTTATTCAAAAAGAATGATTTTAGTTGAATGATAGCGTATGAATTTAATGAAAAGTTAATACAAGCAGTGAATCACGTTTTGTGGCAAAATAAAATTTGTTTCTTTACATATTTCTAGAATTTATCGATAGACCAAAACCCAAAGTACTTTTAACTGTAAAAAACGATTTTCGAACAAAGTAGGCTTTATTTAGTCGCCGTACTTAGCGCCTCAATTATGTTCCTTAAATTTATGAAATTTTAAACTTTTTCAAACAAATTACAGGAGCAAAAAAATAACATTGATGTTTGACGTCTTCCAATTTTTAGTGAACAATATTGGGTTTTTATCTTCTCCTGAACATATTAGTTTAGTTTATATAAATGTGACAAATAAAGTAGATCTAACTTTTTTTGCTAATTTACGAATAACAATTTTTTTGTTATTTATTAGATTAATAATTTGTTTGCCTTTACGCGGTAAATTTGTACAACTTTAAACTATAAATGTTAAAAATTCAACATCTTCAAAATGTTGAAAATGTTGAATTACAAATTTTATTTCCTTTACGTTTAACAGTTTAAAACTTTTTTGTTGCTAATATATTGCTTTTGGTAATTCGCCAATTGATAATGAATGCACGTACGAATACAGTAATTTCATAGCGATAATTGTGTGAAGAAACAAAAAAAATTATATTATACTTATTTACTGGATCGTAGAAACCTGTTTTAGATATACCCAGGGTACTGTACACAACGCGCCAGTTTCAAGCGAGAAAAAATAATCTCAACTTTCAATTACAAAAAACAACTACAACCAGAACATTTTCGAGAAAAAGCGAGCTGAACCGACCCGCCTAATTGCCTTTAGATCATGTGCTTAAAATATGGCGTTCAACAACTCAACAGTTTAGATTTAGTTTGCCCCTTGCGAATTTGACAGCCATTTGAAGCGCCTTATGTGCCTCGTGGACTGAACAGCACGCAGGAGCGTTCTTTTGCCACTCTAATGCGTTAATTCTAAATAGCGTTATTTAATGAACAGTTAAAGTCAAAGTATGATTTCATATGATACTTTGTTGTCCACTAATGGGTAATTTAATATTAAGCCCGACTATTTTTCGATTTTTTCAAATATTTAACTTCATAACTGTATTAGTATGCCATTTTGTTCCCGTGAGGCATTTATTTTACCAATCATCACAGTAAAATATATGAAACAGAAAGGTAAAATATAAGTATATTTTTAAGTCATTTGGACTTGAAAGAATTGTACACTAATTAAATGTTTTTTAAAGTAGAATTTTAAAAAGGTTGTGGCCACTAATTTCTGCGGTTGGTAAATAAAATGTGTTTATCGAGATATTTATAGAATCGAATATGCGTACCTACTTTAATCATTTTGACTACTATGTATTTTTAAATTTGTATGAAATTTCAATGCATAATAATTATTAAATCAGTGTTAAGATTCACAAACTCATATGATCATCACACAGTCTATTTTATAATTTACGCCTGGGACTTTCATGTATCTTCATTTGTATATTCATGTATTTATATTTGCATATTCTTGTATATAAAAATTTTATAATTCGGAAACGCATCGGCACTACTCAAATCGCGCATCTCAGTTTATGAGTACTTCTAACTGAATCTTATGGCGCCCTTTCTTAATGCGCGAAACCCGACGCGTGAAGTTAGTGACCCCAAGGGCGGGTGTAAATCGTGGCGTCTAGACGGAGGAGCTATTCACTCTCGTATTTAACGTATGAAACCATTTTTAAGTTGTGCCTATAACGTAACTAATGCTCGGAGTAATGCTGCTTAGAGTGTACAGTGTTCGAAATCAGTAGACTGGGCGTATAACGACAGTTAAGAAGGAAACAGTGTAGCACAGTGCTGCAGAGTGAGCCGAAATTACGCGAACAGCGTTTAATAACGTACGACAACGCTGCAGTCATTGTGAGTTAGTGATAATTACTGCGAACAAGATCGCTTAGTTTTTTTACGAACGAAGTAGAGTAAAGATGATGCCGTCCTTTTTCGCCATCGGTCCGGTAACACGTGATGACAATGAACGGGTGACGTTATGTTTGAATTTTCGCAACGTGCTTTTGCGTCGCCCATTTGCGTAGCAACTGAGCTTTTTTGCATGCAATTTTCATAATTGTGAATTGAAAATTTGTGTTTGTAAAGCTGAAGTCAGGAATTTCGTATCTTGCAATCGCACAATAATTTCAAACAGTTTTAGTAAAAAAAAATACTATTTTTTTCTACGCGACAGTCACAACATTTTGAATTTATTTATCTCGTTTTTCAAAATTTCAGTTGTTATAATTCACCAAATATTATCAAGCACACATAATTTTTGAAAAAATTGAAAGCAATTCAGATACTAAGCAAAAATGAGAGTGCAAAAAAGGATATAGAAAAAAATTTCAAAACGCAAAGTTGTTTAACCAACAAAAAAAGTTTATACTATAAATAACGGCTTTTTTTTATAGAATAATGAATATTTTGTCTTAAAATTTTGGGAAATGATACCGAACATGCTAACGGACGTCCCCACACACTTTTTTGTGGATTAATTTAACAAAGTTTTAATTTAGCAAAATGTGATTAATTTGCATAGCGTTCAGGAATTAGTATCGTTTTTTTCAGTGTTAGATTCCCCCGGCTTTTTTCCCAAGATAAGAAATTTTTTTCTTCGAAATCTGGGAAATGATAGCGAATATGCCAACGGACGTCCCCCCATACTTTTTTTGTGTTTTTTTTTTTTTTTAATTTGGATATTGCTAGCAACGTATATATGCATTTCGAGGTTATGTGTATTACAATTCTCCCGAGCGCTACTTCCAAACTACACAATATTTTTGGCCGAAAACTTTGGACTTACAAATAAACATAGTAACTAATCTCCCGGAACTAACCTTGTTTGCAGGCAATCGAAAAAATTTTGATTCATAAATAATTTCCAAATTATCGGAAGGGTAGAAATGAAAAACGACATAACCTCCAAATAATTCAAATGCATACAATTTATGCATATATTTATAGCATCTCCGAATTCAGTTTTTAAACATTTTCATTTGTGTGGAAAAAGGCCGGAGGAACTGTACCCGGTTGACCACACGACGAAGTATCACATTCCCTTAAATGGATCAACAAACAATTATTTGTATTCTGTCATTCGACAGGCATCGATTTAAGATGATTTAAAGTTTAGTTAAGCAGTTTTTGCAGCATGAAAAATTTGAAGAAAAATCTCTCTTTTTTCATACTTTGAGTGAATATATTATAAATAAATAAAAGAAGCAAAAAGAAATGTCGAGATGAAGATTCTTAAAATTTTAATTCACTTTAATTATGGGGGGGGGGGGCGAAGATCGGGCCACAAGAGCAGGCTCGAGGCTTTTTTAAAGAAAAATGTGCATTTTCTCCCCTCCACTGTGCCTCAGTTCTCGCAGAGCGTCGTTTAACGTCAGTTAGTGCGGGTCCATATGATATCACATGCGGCAAGTCTCTCTGCGGCAAATCACACCTGCGGCATGTCACATCTGTGGCATGTCACATCTATGGCATGCTACGTTCGCGGCATGTCACATCTGCGGCTTGCCACATCTGTGAAATATCTCATCTGCGGTATGTCACACCTACGGCATGTCACATCTGCAGCATGTCTCATCTGCGGCACTCTACCTAGCAGCTTCTCTCCCGCGCGGCATTTCTCACTGTGAAATTGACATTTTTACGACATCTCTCCCCAGTAAAAATTCTGCCAGTGGCATCTTTCCCTTCCAAAGAAGCTTTAATGTCCAATTAAAAATGGCTAAACTGAGATAAGTTTCCCTGGACTAACTGTCTTCCCGGTGGCATCTCTCATCCGGAAATAATTTTCGAGTCCATATTAAAATATTACAATTGCTGCAGGCCTCCCACGACAAATTGTCACATCTGCGGCATCTGTTACCACAGAAAAGTCTCCCCAGTGACATCTGTCATCTGTGACAAAATGTTCAAGTCCACATCAAAGTGGCAAAGCGCGGCAAGTCTCTCAGGACTGACTGTCACATCTGCGGCATTAATCGCCCGCGGCAAGACTCCTCAGAAGCATCTCTCATTCGAGAATAATTTTTCAGTCCACATCAAAGTGGAAAAAATGCGGCAAGCCTCTTAGGAATAATAGTCATATCCGCGGCATCTATCCCCTAAGAAAAATTTTTAAGCACTTCAACAGATGGCAAAAATGCGGCAAGTCTCCCCAATGGTATTTAGACCCCAAGAAAATTTTTTGAGTACTTCCAAAGATGGCAAAAATGCGGCAAGTCTCCCCAATGGCATCTATACCCCAACAAAATTTGTTGAGTAGTTCAAAAAATGGCAAAACTGCGGCAAGTCACCGCAGCGGCATCTCTCCCCGAAGCAAATTTTCTAAGTCATTCCAAAGATGGCAAAACTGCGGCAAGTCTCTCCAGCGACATCTATCCCCCAAGAAAATTTTCGCAGTAATTCCAAAGATGGCAAAACTGCAGCAATTCTCCCCAGCGGCATCTCTCTCCCTAGACCATTCTTTAAGTATTTCTAAAGATGACAAAATTGCGGCTGCTGGAGAGACTTGCCCCAATTTTGTCATCTTTATAAATACTTAAAAAATGGTCTTGGGAGAGAGATGCCGCTGGGGAGACTTGCCGCAGTTTTGCCATCTTCGGAAGTACTTAAAAAAATGTCTTTGGGAGAGATGCCGCTGTTGAGACTTGCCGCAGTTTTGCCATCTTCGATAGTACTTTAAAAATTTTCTTGGGGAGAGATGCCGCTGAAAGAATAGCCGCAAATTTGTCATCTTTAGAAATACTTAAAAATGGTCTTAGGCGAGAGATGTCGCTGTGGGGACTTGCCGCAGTTTTTCCCATCTTTGGGAATCCTCAATAAATTTTCTTGGGTGAAAGATGCCGCTGGAGAGACTTGCCACAATTTTGTCATCTTTATAAATACTTAAAAAATGAGCTTGAGAGAGAGCTGTCGCTGAGGAGACTTGCCGCAGTTTTGCAATCTTTGGAAGTACTTTAAAAAATTTCTTGAGGAGAGATGCTGCTGGAGAGAATTGCCGCAATTTTGTCATCTTTACAAATGCTTAAAAAATGGTCTTGGGAGAAAAATACCGCTGGGGAGACTTGCCGCAGTTTTGCCATCTTTGGAAATACTCAACAAATTTTCTTGGGGTATAGATGCCACTGGGGAGACTTGTCGCGTTTTTACCATCCTTGGAAGTACTGAGGAAAATTGCTTCGGGGAGAGATACCGATGTGGATACTTGCCGCAGTTTTTCCATCTTTGGAAGTACTGAGAAAAATTGTTTGGGGATAGATGCCGCTTGGGAGGCTTACCGCAATTTTGCCAGCTTTGTAAATACTTAACGAACTTCTTGTGAGCGAGATGCCGCTGGAGAGAATTGCCGCAATTTTCTCATCTTTAGAAATACTTAGAAAATGGTCTTGGGAGAGAGATGTCGCTGGGAAGATTTGCCGCTGTTTTGCCATCTTTGGAATTACTTCGAAAATTCTCTTGGGGGGAGAGATGCCGCTGGGGAGACTTGCCGCATTTTGCCATCTGTGCAAGTACTCAACAAATTTTCTTGGTGTATAGATGCCACTGGGAAGACTTGCCACATTTTTGCCATCTTTTGAAGTACCGAGAAAAATTGCTTTGGGGAGACATGCCGATGTGGGGACTTACCGCAGTTTTACAATCTTTGTAAGTGCTTAACAATTTTTTTTGGGGGGAGAGATGCCGCTGACGTGATAATTATTCCTGAGAGGCTTTTCGTATTTTTTCCACTTTGATGTGAACTGAAAAATTATTCTTGAATGAGAGATGCCTCTGGGGAGTCTTGCCGCGGGCGAGAGATATCGCGGATGTGACAATCAGTCCTGAGAGACTTGCCGCACTTTTGCCACTTTGATGTGGACTTGAACATTTTTTCACAGATAATAGATGCCACTGGGGAGACTTTTCGGTGGTAGGCGATGCCGCAGATGTGACAATTTCTCCTGGGAGGCTTGCAGCAATTTTAATATTTTAAAATGGATTCGAAAATTTTTTCTGCATAAGAGATGCCACCGGGAAGACAATTAGTCCAGGAAGACTTGCCTCAGTTTAGCCATTTTTAATTGGGCATCAAACATTCTTTGGAAGGGAGATGCCACTGGGAGAATTGTTACTGGAGAGTAACATGCTGCTGACATGCTGCAGATGTGACATACCGCAGATGTGACATGCCGAAGTTATGACATACTGCAGATGAGACATTCCGCAGATATGACAAAGAGCAGGTGTAACATGCCTTTTTCTGGATTTTTAATTTGAATATTTGTTTTAATTCAAAATTCTACTATTTGGTTAAAAATTTAATTATATTGCTGAAATGCAAATATTTTGTAAATCATCTTCTTTGGTGAAAAATTGAACAAAGATTCATCTCTTTGGTGGAAAATTGAACTATTTCGTTGGAAATTCGTAACATTTTTCGTTGAAAATTAATCTTTTTTTAACTGAAAATTGCAACATTAGATTTTTAGTTGAAAATTTTTCGTTTTTAGTTAAAAATGAATTTTGCTAGAAACCAATTTTTGTGTGACAATTCATAATTTTAGTTGAATCAAAAAAGAAACAATTGTGTACGAAATTATCCACTCCATTTTTCATTAAAAAGTTATCTGTTTCGGCTTGAAAATTCAACTATTTAGTTAAAAATTTTCAGGAACAAAAAAATATAAATTAAAAATCAATCAAATCAAATGTATGCTAACATCACATCTACTATTCTGAGCTCAATCTTCATAATTTCTATCGGTTCTAGTTACTTATCTAAATTGCCATGACATCGAGCCAATATTCGCTACTAAAATAATGAGTAAAAGCTTCTGTTGACTTCTATGTAGAAGTCAACAGGCGTTATACGTCTTATATTTTTTTAAACTTTTTACCTTTGCAAAAAAAACTATTTCGATTATTCCGTGACCTTCTATAGCGAATTTTAACGTAGAATCCGAATTTCAACAATTTAAAAGTTGATTTTGCTGTTTTTTCGAGTTTTTAAAAAAGGAATCGAATGGGGACCCAATAGGGTCTTTACGGATACTTTATAGAGGCTCCATTCGGTTACTTCGGTCCGCCAGGGAGAGTACGAGAACACACCACAGGGCAAAAACGCACAACGAACAGAAAATACACACGAAAAAAAGGTGAGGAAAAACAACAGTGTCCGATAAAATTTTCGAAATTTTAACAAAAAACTCACAAGATAGACAGGCACTCCTCTCAACAGCTCTAGCAAAAAAAAAAGAGGAAGAACACCCGATGATATCTTTCTTTGAATCTTTAAGAGCATCAGTCCTGGAAATGTCAGAGGAAACACAAATTCGCGCGAAGTTGCAAGTATGTCAAGTTATAGGCCAACTGGAATTGGAGGAACTAACATCCAGATCGCCATCGACATCAGTGCGATTTCCTTATCAGCAGAGTGGGTTCCGACGATCTTCTTCGATATCATACAGCTTACCGACACGCACGTCCGAAAGTCCATTTGACGGGCTATTAACAAATACTTATGGCAATAATTTCAACCAAAGAAATGTATGTTAATGTTGTTTTTAATCAGTTTCGGTTAGCCTACCTGCGCTTCTAGCTCATCAACTACCTAATACATTGTAATTTAATATGTATTTAGAAATAGTCAGAATTCTCAGAAATCGTCAGAACTTCTGACCATTTTAATTTTTTATTTTTTATTTCAATTTTTCTATCATTCCATTTTTATGAAAATTGTCATAGAACTAACCGTTTCCAAGTGCAGTAGATAATACTAATTCATCTAACGATATATTCTTGTAGAATAAATTTTGTAATAATTAAAAATTTTTTTTATCAAATACTATTTGTTAATAAAGAATTTCAAAAAATTGAATATAAAACGGTATATTTTTCTTGTGTTAAAATACTTTTTGCTAATAAAGAATTTTTAATGAAGTTGAATATTGCCTATTAAATATGAGTCGAAATAATTTTTAAAATAACCTTGCGTACACGTCTTTTTTATACTTATATTTTTATGGATAGACATAGCTTTAGAATTAATTTCAAAATTAAATGCGCGATTTTCTTAGATTTATAATTTTATAGATAGCCATAACTTTACAATTAATTTCAAAATTAGCTTGGGTGCATTACCGGAGAGCCATTCCCAATTTTTCAGTCGGGTTTATAGGCTTCTTCACGATTCCCAATGATTTTGTTTTCAAGTCATCTTCGACCAATGACAGAATATAATTAACCCCTTCGTTGGCAGAGAGAATTCGACAAAAAGTTCCCAAAATGGCAGGAATATTTTTTATCGTAAAAATTTGTATCTTGGGGTTTTTGGAGTCGCTGAACCCGAATCTAAAGACAAAAATCAGAAATTCAAAATGGCGGGTATAATGTGGCAGACGGAAATACAAAAAACGGCTTGATTTAGGTAAATTTGGTACTTACGGGTTTTTGGGGTCACTGAACACGAAACTGAAGTCAAAATTCGAAAATTTGAAATGGCAGATCCAATATGGTGGACGAAAATACAAAAAGGCTCAATTTGAATTAATCTTGGCACTCACGGGTTTTTGGGGTCGCTGAATCCCAATCTGAAGTCAAAATTTGAAAATTTATAATGGCTGACGAAAATACAAAAAACGACAAAGTAAGATAATTCTATGAAGCCAACAGTAGGATCTACTTTGCATGGTTTAGTCTGTCCATTTTGAATTTTTCAATTTTTAAATACCAAGATTTATCCAAATCAAGTCGTTTTTTGTATTTTCGACCGCCATTTAAAATTTTCAAATGTTGACTTCAGATTCGGATTAAGCGACCCGAAAAACCCGTAAGTGCCGAGATTTATCCAAATTGAGCCATTTTTGTATTTTCGTCCGCCATATTGGATCCTCTATTTTTAATTTTTAAATTTTGACTTCAGATTCAGCGACCCCAAAAACTCCCGAGCAAGGCTTGAATGCAAAATCGGAGTAAGTTGAATAGAAAAAAAGAAGTTTGACGCATTTTGCGTCAATGCCACACAGGGCACCGAAAAGTTGGACACATTTTGCGTCAATGCCGACGAAGGGGTTAAACTGGCTGATATTAACGCGGAAAATTTTGCGGAACACTGTGCCATCACTATAAAAATGCTGCTCAATTGAAATTTTCTGGAATCCCTCCGATTCCCTGTTTAAAAAAAGGTCTCAAATTTCGCTTCGACTTCCCGGTAACAACCGTTGAATTCAGAAAAATTAAGAATTTGTATTCCTATGAATATGCGATTTTGCCTCCGTCTAAAAATCCCCCAACGGGAACAGAAAAAGTGCAAATCCTATTCCTCTCAATCGACTTAGTAAAATTTAACGATAGCATTTATTTGACCTATTTTTAATTATTAAATCTTTTTATAGCTTATAAATTCGAAAAATATTCAAGTTTATATTTATTTATATTTTAATCATTTATTTAAACGTCTTAAAAAATGCAACAAAGAAATCTATGCAAATTTGTGAATTTAAATAATTTTAACTCTAGAGAGGCAGAGTTGAATTGATGAAAATTAAAATTTCAGAATTTACATTCCGCATGAAGAAATGAAAACAACTTATTACACATATTTTATGAAATTATTAGAAGGAATTAAAGAAAATGAAAATATGGCCACTTCTGATGAATAAGAAAATATCTCTGTGAGGTGCGTTACCGGTACTTATTCTTATTCTTATTGTGGCATTTTAGACAGATGGAAAAATCGCGCATTCAACATAATAGAATAATCTTCACTTTTGCACTGAAATCTGAAAATATTAATTTTTCTCTATTCTACGCTTATTACCGGGTTGTCTCATTTAATAAAAACATAAGAAGTGCTTCCTCTTCTTCTTCCTCGAGAAGATTAATTATTAATTTACCCATGCTGTCATATGCTACTGTACAACCTGCAGCAGATGTTCGAACTGGACTCACTACAGACGCCTCCAGACGCCCCGTAGGAAACCCGTATGAATCACTAATCGCGTGAATCAAGTAGCGCGACTTCAGTTGCCCATACGGAAACCCACCCTAAAAAGCTCTACTTTTTACTATCGAGGGAGTGAAAAGTGACGTCAAATTTAAATAATGAAAATTATACATCTAAGAGCTCGCATTTCACAATGATCAGCCCACTCACAGTAAAAACTTTAAGAAAATTTTGATTGCAGATAATAGATTCTTGCAATAATTTATGAAAATTTACCATATATTATTGATCATATTACCGTAAATTACCTTAAATTACCAAAAAAATTTATAAATTTTCTGAAATTTATAGAAATATTTAAATTGAATTTTGGGTATTTTATGGTAATTTACCCTATTTACCTCTAAAATGACAGAAAAATTGATATTTGGACAATTCATGGTAAATTACCAAAAATTTCGTAAATTTATAAAAATTATTGAAAGCAAAGTTTTGGTAATTTATGGTAATTTACCATATTTTCCTGTGAAATTACTATAAATGACGGGAAATTTCCACAAATTACCCTCAGAATCACCGTAAATCATGTTTCCTTTATTCGAAATCTAATATAGGCTGAATTCATGACGTCATTTCGAGAAATGTCAGAAATCACCCATTTTTTGTGAAAAAATATCGTATGCGCCAACAGGGAGAAGGAATTTTTTGACTTGTGTATGTTTTCAGTACCCTTTGAAAAAGTCTATCTTCTCCCCCTAGGTGCATAATATACAATCAGATTATGTGGTTAAAATACGACGTTCAAGGCCATGTGAGAAATAAAAGTTTAAATAACGCGGAAATTTTTTTCGGGAAATGTTAATAAATATTCAAGGATCGTTTGTGGCCTTGCAGAGAGTTGGAGGAAGAAAAAAGTTTATTTATGCAAATAATGATTATCACCGGACACATTTAGATTTTACACATGGACATAGGAAACACGGGACTAGGCATGCCATTCTAACTTGCGAGCGGGGTTGAATAAACGGGAGGGGGGAGAATTCCATGAGTGGAGAGAGCCGCCATCTTACGATGTGCCATTTGATCATGCACACGAGGATTTTTGCCGACAAACCGTGCATGAAAATATAAACATGTAGCGCTGCCATGTTTGTCGCGGGACATCAAAAGGTGGCGGACCTCCCCCCTCATTGCATGACCCCCGCAATGGCATGCCTAGTCCCTTGTTTCCTATGTCCATGGGTTTTACAGCAGAAGTTTGACTTTTAACTTTCTCTGACGGTAATCATGCAATCTGTTTTACCGACAGACCCCTAGAAGTTTGAAGTTGTCTAATCGCTGCGCTAGTGCTGCTTTGACACAGCTCATACCAGACTGATTAGTATGTCAGACCAAATATGTTTATTTGTATTTCAAATGCAAACGCATTAGTTTTTTCATTATTTGTGCACAATGTTTGTGAGGGATTTTGGTTGCTTTGTCCCACTTTGTTAAATATAAACCTCAAAACTAGCCCATTGACAACATTGCAAATTACTTGCAGGGTTTGACGACCACACGGTCAGTATTTCTCCAAAACAGTAATTAAAAAAAAACTTTTTTCACTATTCTAATTATTTAGGACCAGAAACATATTCTTGCATGCCTTCTATTTATCGTGCCAAATTTTTAACACCATATCTCATTCCGTGTGAACGTAAGTTGCAAAAGAAAACTTCCACTGGTATTTTCTTCAAAAAAATTTTTTCTCAAAATTTCCACTGGAATAAAGCAGAAACATGGACTTTATTACCTCCTGTTTCATTTCCCAAACTTTCAGAGCGATACCTTATTTCGTTTAGACGTAAGTTGGGAAAGAAAAATTGAAGACCAGGTTTGGTCACGTGACCCTCTCGTTACATGGCCTTAACATCTCAACCATTTAGAAATAGTTTGGCGTTAGCGAATTTGACAGCCGTTTGAAGCGCCTTAAGAATAAGCTTATGTTTCCCAAGACATTCTTCAAGCCAGTATTAGTATACGCGGTACCTGTATGGAGCAGTGCTACAAAATCACGACGACAAAAATGACAAGTTTTCGAACATAAAATGTTAAGACGAATTGCGAATGCAAGTCCTCGAACTAGACACATCGATATTAAGAAAAAAATAGATTTTGACGATATAACACTAAAAATACTAGACTTGACATATAAATTTTACAACTTTTAACTGAATCATTCGAAAGCTCTTGTAAATATTAAACTTTATAACAAGGACACTGCTCCATTAACCTCAAATATAGACTTACATACTCAATGATAACATAGAATTATATCTTATTATGTGTTATTCTCTACAACTATTTCACAAATAATACCCTTTTTATATTTTTATATAGTTTGTTAGATTATTTTGTACATAGAAAACTACACTGAGAAAACTATAACGCATGAATTACAATATATACCGTAATTCCTGCGCTACATATTTTAATCATCGCATTATAATAACGCACAATTGTGATATCGTACATTGCAAGTTCTTACATTATATACCGCATAATCGTGCAATCTATAATGTAAGGATTTAAGTTTATTACGCTATCACATTGTATTTCTTCTTTTGAAATCTCGCGAGGGTTCGAGTAGTGAGCAAGCGATCACAGAAAAAAATTAAAGGTAAAGTTTAGATCGATGCCAGGTGAAAGATTCACCGGAACAAAAATTAACCTTGCTAGATAGACTTTACATAAATCACAGATAATTTCCAATTTTTTAACTTGCCTGGATCATCTTTCGCCTCATAATCGCGCTATTTTTATTCGAGGTGCAGCGACAACTACGACACCAGCGCTGTCCAGCGTCGTTTAACTTCATTACATTTGAGAGAAATAGGGATTCCCATCTGTCAGTTATATTTTGCGCTTTTGCTAAATGGTATTAAATAAGTTCTAATTCGTCTACAATAATGTGATTTATTTCGGAGGAGATATATGGGGCATTATTCCTCAACTGCCCCAACTCAAAAAGTCATGTTTTTCGATTTTCTCTAAATTCTGGGAATATGTTCGCCTACCCAACAGTAGTTAATCCACAAACTTGTAGACCAGGATTACCAACCCTCCCTAAGTGAGGGGGGGTTGAATTTTTAACCCCAATGCCTGCAGGGGTAGTTTCAAACGCCTGTAACTTCCTTTCTAATTACGCAATTTAAAATTTTTATGAGGATTTTGGAAAGTGCTTTTTACACGCTTTCATCCTATTTTACTATTTATAGCAAAAAAAATTGTTTAAATAATTTTTTCAATAAATCAATTGTTTATTTAACTTTTTTCGCAATTTAAGCATCTACGAATTTTTTTAAATAGCCTCAAAAGAAAGCTTGACTTTTTTACTATGAAAAATGTCTAATGAGAAAATGGACAAATTGAAATTCATTGAGTTACAGAGCCGGTTGTAGAGGGAGTCCTC
>NC_046663.1:110095555-110111736 GCF_010883055.1 Belonocnema kinseyi
TAATTAGAAAGGAAGTTACAGGCGTTTGAAACTACCCCTGCAGGCATTGGGGTTGAAAATTCAACCCCCCCTCACTTAGGGAGGGTTGGTAATCCTGGTCTACAGGTTTGTGGATTAACTACTGTTGGGTAGGCGAACATATTCCCAGAATTTAGAGACAATCGAAAAACATGACTTTTTGAGTTGAGACAGTTGAGGAATAATGCCCCATATATCTCCTCCGAAATAAATCACGTTATTGTAGACGAATTAGAACTTATTTAATACCATTTATCAAAAGCGCAAAATATAACTGACAGATGGGAATCCCTATTTCTCTCAAATGTAATGAAGTTAAACGACGCTGAACAGCGCTGGTGTCGTAATTGTCGCTGCACCTCGAATAAAAATAGCGCGATTATGAGGCGAAAGATGATCCAGGCAAGTTAAAAAATTGGAAATTATCTGTGATTTATGTAAAGTCTAACTAGCAAGGTTAATTTTTGTTCAGATGAATCTTTCACCTGGCATCGATCTAAACTTTACCTTTAATTTTTTTCTGTGATCGCTTGCTCACTACTCGAACCCTCGCGAGACTTCAAAAGAAGAAATACAATGTGATAGCGTAATAAACTTAAATCCTTACATTACAATCGAAAAACATGACTTTTTGAGTTGGGGCAGTTGAGGAATAATGCCCCATATAAGTAAGAACAAAGGTTTTTGTGTTTTCCCTACCGAAAAGAATCTTTGAGTATATACTAAAAATTCTTTAGGTCTAAGAAGCTCAGAGAAATTCTCCGCAGGCACTCAGGTAGATATTTTTAAAGGTCCAGGAAGCTCGTTTAAATGGTCTGAAGGCTTTAAAATATCCTTTCCGAAATTGAAATAAGAATACGATCATAAGTAACAAGCAGAGAGGCTATCTCAATAGAGTAGCCGACACACAAGGGTCCTTTGTTAAGCTTTTGGATTAAAATTTAGAAGTATATATTTTTTAATTTCATAGTTAACAGCCTAAAACATAATAATTCGGAATCTACGGATTTCGATGACTTCAGATATCTAACTTTTTTTTTAATGCTTAAAATTGGAATTAATAGAACGTTTCTCGTAAATGGAATGAGATACGCCAAAAAAGAAAACATTTATGAATTCAACTAGAAAATTGTATATCAGTATATAAGTTATGATTATAAATAAGTATAATGAGAAAATTCATCAATTAAAAAAAAGTGTTAATAATTTGAAGAGAAATTTAAAAAGGGAGAGCGGATTAGCCACGACCAACTACTATAAATAACTCTGCCCGCCCGGTACGTGACGAATACAAAAGGAACATTATATTACCGTCGCACCACTCTTAAAAGGTCCACTAAAAGGATCTTGAAAAGGACCCAAATTTCTCAAACTATCTCCGAGACTATTTTGTTCCAAATCGACTTTGTTTATAGACTCAAATGGGCCAGGCTATTTCGCTAAAGAGAACTCGGAGATTTCTTTCGGTAGGGTCCTGTTTATAATTCTACATTTTTTACCGGAATGACCAGAACACCAATCACAGAGCACTTTCGGCAATGCGAAAAAGTTCCTTCTTGTCTAAGGTGCTCTGTGATTGGAATTCCAGTCATTCCGGTTCATGTGTTTTGCAAGTTTGGAATTGAAAATATCGAACACTTCGGTTGAGTTCGGCTTAGTTCGGCGTGAGAATGATACTGTTTCCACTGAACGTTTCTGATTGGTCAACGGTTCATTCCGGCCATTCCGAGATTCGGCTGTTCTGGTGCATGGACTGCAGCAAAGATATTATAAACGGAGGTGCGGTGCAGGCTTAGTTACCCGGAATAAATATAGACGGCGCGTCCGGCGATTTTTTGTAGGTGGTGACTAGCCTGTACAGTGTCCCTACAAATTGTCAGTTCCCCTCTACCCACCGCAACCCGTAGATAGCACCAATATCACAGGTTGCCCCTCGATGCGCACTTATGGTAACTTAACTCGGACATGAACCATTTAAATTGAAAGTAAATTCCCAATTAAATTTGCGTTTGCATTTATAACTTTACAAAACATGGTTATCTTTATTAAATGCCAGAGATAAAAGGCCATGAGTATTTTTTATTTCGGTTTCATATATTTTCTTCTAATTTAAAAATTATTTCTTCTAATTTATCTTCTTTTATAAGTTATAATTTACTCACTCTATAATATTATATTTTTATTCAAACTGATAAAACTTTTAGTGCAATATCTATATATAGTTCTTTGATACTATTTAGTGTTTTTTTTGTGGTCTGCAATTTCTATGGATTTTTTATAATATTCGTCTAATCAAGTCTTCGTATGTATTTTCCAATTTCTTAATTATTATATATTCTAACATTTTTATGAAAATAATATTATAATTGCAAGTGGCAGGAAAATTATTCTTTCGGTTTTTAGATGTTAAGACGGCAGTTCTAAGCCAGATTACGTTTCGCATTGACAACAAAAATTAGACGAACAGAATTTCACTGGCGCATTCATAAAATATATCATGTTCCATAAAATATATTTTAAAATAAACTCTAAAACATTATAATTGATACAGCTTACTTGAAATATTTACGTAAGTTACATGGTATAAAATTTAAAGTACAAATAATATAAATATTATTCAAATTTTTTTTTTAAGTTTTTCCAGAACTTTTAAATATATTTTTAATTATTTCCATTTTTATCGTAAAATTTTTGTAAAATTCAAAAAAATTTCCCCAAAATCTTTAAGATTTTTTTTTTACAATTTTCTCAATCTTGTAAAATGTTTTGAAATATTTTTAGGACTGAAAAATCCCGAATAATAAAATTCCTGACTCTGTAAACTTCTTGAAATTATAAAATGCCGAAATCTGAAAATCCCGAATTTAAAAATTACAGAATAATAAAATTCTGGACAGTTTAAAATATTATTGAACTTGCAAATTCCCAAATAATAAAATTTCAGACAGAATGCTGTCCAATTAAAAAAGATACAAACTAGAAAATTTCCGAATTGTAGCAATTGGGAAAATAATGTTTTAATTAATATCACTTATTTATTAAAAATACAATAATAAAATATTTTAATTATAAAAACTTTGTTTAATGTTTAATTTTTTAAATTATTGTTTTAATTAAAAATAACGATGATCATATACAAATGTTATGCAAAAATAAATTTAAAAACGCGGGCGCTTAAAAAAAAATGTAGGGTTCAATTCAACACTGATTTAGTGCGAATTTTTATTTTATTTTATCTTTATCAATTATTTTATTTTTGAGAACTTTTTTGTAAGTTAAAAAGGATACAATGCACTTTTTCAACAACAACAGAATTCTATTGGGAATTCTCAAATTCAGTAATATTATAAATTGTCCAGAATTTCGGGAATTTTTACTGTGATGAGAATTTTATTTTTCGAAAGAAGCTACTGAAAAATACCGAAAAATAAAATTCCCGACACTGTAAAATTCGTGAATTGCAAAATTCCTGAATAATGAAATTCCGGAAATTATAAAAACGCCGAAATATAAAACTCTCGAATTGAAAAATTCACGAAAAATAAAGTTCCCGACAGTAAGATATTACCAAATTCGAAAATTCCCCACAGAAAATTGGTGAATTATAAAATATTCAAACTACAAAAATCCTGAATTCAAACAATAGAAAAAATGATTTTTGAAATTTTTCGGAACTTTTAAATATCTTTTAAACGAATACCAATTTTTTCTAAGATTTTTGTAAAATCCTGCTCACAAAATCTCAAAAATCTTCCTAGAAATCTTTAAAAAAAACATTTTAATCTTTCAAAATTATATAGCTCAATTTTTTTCTTTAATTTAAAACATTCAAAAACCTACAGCTTATTCGATTTTTTTCTGAATTAAACATTTTTCAACTATTCTTTAAAAATCAAAATATAATACTTTTACTTTCAAATTACAAATAAAAAAGTAGAAAAATTATAATTGAAATATTCAAAGTTTAAATTGATCAATGTGTGTATTTTCAATTTTGTACTACGTTCAATTTTTAAATTCACTTTCTTTTTGCGATTTATCCTGGTCGCGAGCCTGACCTAATTTAGAATAACTTTTTTTTTAATAATATTTTTTCGGTTCTAACTTCCGGGGCAATCATTTTATGTTTTAGGAGATTTTCTACAAATCTCGTGAATAATTTTTTTATTTGAAGAAATGTATGTAAAAATTATAATATTTTTATTTTTCTTTAATAAAATTGTTGCAATGAAAGTGTTTCAAAGAGTTTTTTTTTAATCTTGCGGGGAATAAAATGAATATATTTTAGGTCGACCAAGGTTTGTTTTCTTTACAAAATTTTCCTTACGTTTAATTTTTTCCAGTTGTTGTTACTATAGTAAAATTCAAGTTTGTATCTTTGGGTGAAGAAATCCTTTCTATAGTTTGACAAATATTCTTTAACCAGGTGTCAATTCATCCAGGAACAAGCACATTTACAAAAATGAACTTGAGCTCTGTAGACTAAATAGAAATTATTCTTTTATTAAGAAATTATAACCAAAAGCGTTTAAAAAAATTTTCAAGCGAGTTTTAAAAAGGTTAGAAATAGGTCAGAGGTTTTAATGTTTAATATATATAATAAAACCGCTTCAAATTTGAAATAAGTCTACTTTTTCATGTTTGACCTACAATTATTCAATTTTAAAAATTATAAATTACAATTATGAAAAATAAAAAATAAATTTTAATTAATTTATATTTAAAACCAAATAAATTTGCTTACTTCAATATGAATGCATCTGAATACATTGCATTTAAACTTTTTAAATTAGTTTTTAAATTTTCGGTAGCGTTCCTTTTTTTACTATCTAGAGGTGAAAAAAGTCTCTTCAATTTTTTTGGATTTTAATAATTTATTTTCTGAGAAATATTTCTATTAATTTACCCCTGTTTATCAGTGACTGAAATGCATAAGGAAAAAACTGCCAAGACCCAAGGATCCAAATTTTATACACATTTTTTAAAATAAATACTGTAGGAAACTTAAGCGTGAATCCACAATAGTGGCGAAACGGCTATCTACCCCCCCCCCCCATGAGTTTTTGACTTACCGTAAAATGGTACATATATATGTATAAACTCAAGATGTCTACACAATTTTGTGATGCCCCCAACCCCGCAGTACACTTCTCTGGATCCGCGCCAAGGGAAAAACATCGACAAGTTTCAGGCGTTGAAATTTTAATTGATGCGAATATTCTGTACTTTTACAGGGGCGACTGAAATGCATGAAAAAATATAATTCCCGATTCGGTAAAACTCTCTCTCTCTCTCTCTCTCGAATAATAAAATTCCAAAACTAATCAAATTCCCGAACGGTTTATAATATTACGAATTTGAAAATTTCCGAACAATAAAATTCCCTACCTAAAATTGTTTCTCAATCAATATTATTTATTAATGAAAATTACGGTAATAATATATTTTTATCGAGTAAATTTTTGTTTAATATTTAGTGTTCAAAAATTATTGTTTAAATTTAAAATGAAAATAATTTTACAAAAAATGTATAGAAAAACTGATGTAAAAACACGTGTGCCTTAAACGGAAGAAAAATTCTCTGTAAATTTTCCTCGAAGATGATAACATTTTCCATAACAAATTTTGCAGGATTTACATCAGCACTAATTTATCTCAAAGTTGCTTTTTAATTTTTTTAATTAACAATTTGATTTTTCAGAAGATTTTTTGTAACACTTTAAACGTTAAAAAAGCTGTTTCTTTGGTGTAAATATTTGATTATTTCAATAAAAACGTAAATTAAAAAATTTTGGTGGTGGGGGAACTATATATGTAGGTCATCACATATTCTGCCCTATCGAGGTGCTGCCCTCACCGTACTACGAAGCTGAATTCTTTATTTCTCATTCTTCGTGAAATATGGCGGTACAGCAGTAATAGAAAGATTTTTTGAGGTTAGAAAAGTTTGACATGTATCACTCTATTTTTTCAGATCGGAAGGTTGAGCCAGGTTTTCTGGAAATAGCCTTTTTAAAAAATTGTAAAAAAAAGTTTTCTCGAAAAATATAATTTTTTAATTAAAAAAAAGAACGTAGAAAGAAATATCGAGATAAACCAGTGCTAAAAAAATGTGTACTTCATTAATTTTTTAATTTTTTTTTTTTGAAATAATCAAATATTTACACCCAAGAAAAAACTTTTCTAATGTTTAAAGTTTTTGAAAATTATTGTTTGAATTTAAAATTACAATAATCGAAAAAAACATATTTCTAGATAAGATATTTTAGTTGAAAATATACATGGTATTTTTATAAATTTCGAAAAATCAAATTGTTAATTTAAATAATTAAAAAAGAACTTTCAGATAAATTAGTGTTGATGTAAATCCTGCAAAATTTGTTTGGAAAATGTTATCATCTTCGAGGAAAATTTACAGAGAATTTTTCTTCCGTTTAAGACACACGTGTTTTTACATCAGTTTTTCTACACCTTTTTTGTAAAATCATTTTAATTTTAAATTTAAACAATAATTTTTGAACACTAAATATTAAACAAAAATTTATTCGATAAAAATATTTTATTGTCCTAATTTTAATGAATAAATATTATTGATTAAGAAAAAATTTTATATAGGGAATTTTATTAGATTTGGAATTTTATTATTCGAGACACAGAGAGTTTTAACGAATCGGGAATTTGATATTTTCATGTATTTCAGGCGTCCCTGTAAAAGTACAGAAAATTCGCTTTAATTATAATTTCGACGCCTGAAACTTGTCGAGGTTTTCCCTTGGCGCGGATCCAGAGAAGTGTCCGGGGGGGGCATCACAAAATTATGTAGACATGTTGTGTTTATACATATATATGTACCATTTTACGGTAAGTCAAAAACTCCTGGGGCGGGGGGGGCAGATCATTGTTTCGCTACCATTGTGTATTCGCGCCTGGTTTACCTACAATATTTAATTTAAAAAAACGTGTATACAAATTTTTGAAATCACAATGTATAAAGATAATCTCAATGAAAAATTTAAAAATTCGCTTCACATCCAATTTTGATCCTTGAGTCTTGGCGGTTTTTTCTTAATGCATTTCAGTCACTGATAAACGGGGGCAAATTAAATGGGAATATCTCTCAGAAAATAAATGATTAAAATCCAACAAAAAACTGGGGAGACTTTTTTGACCTCTAGGTAGTAAAAAAGAAAAACGTCCGAAAATTTAACAACTAATTTAAAAACTAATTACACCCTTTTAAGATACCAATACAATTTACAGAACACTAATTGTAAAATTTGCAGATTTTTCAGCCTTCAGTTTAACAACTTTAATTTTAACGTTAAAATTCACCTCATTTTCAGCATACAGGCTTATTGTTTGAATTTTCACGATTTTTTTTATAAGTTATAGGTTACGCCAAAAATAACTTACTCTGGGATTCGAAATTGCTACAACGTGAAAAGGTAAAAAGTTTAAATGCAATGTATTCAGCTGCATTCATATTAAAGTAAGCAAATTTCTTTGGTTTTAAATATAAATTAAATAAAATTTATTTTTTATTTTTCACAATTGTAATTTATAACTTTTAAAATTGAATAATTGTAGGTCAAACATGAAAAAGTAGACTTATTTCAAATTTGAAGCGGTTCTATTATATATATTAAACCATTGAAACCTCTGACCTGTTTCTAAGCTTTTTAAAACTCACTTGAAAACTTTTTTAAACGTTTTTGGTTATAATTTCTTAATAAAAGAATAATTTCTATTGAGCCTACACAGCAGCAATTCCAAAAATATATAAAGTTTTTATAGTTAAGACATTTTAAATTTGTAGTCTTCACTATATTGAATAATTCGAAATTTAAAGGTATTTAAATATGTAAGAATTATTGAATTGAAATTGTTCGATAATTTCAGATTGAAACATTTCAAATTATTTAGTTAGAAAGTAGAATCGTATAAAGTTACAGAATGAGAAATGAAAATTAAAATCGTATAAGTTCAGATAAGTTTTAATATATATTTAATGTTCGCTCAAGGTCAGTTTTGTTCAAAGTGCTTGTTCATGGATAAATTAACTCTTATTGTTTTCCCTTTTCATTATGGCACTCATTGATTGTGTTTTTCATAGAAAAAATTGAAATCTGGGTCTTTCATATTTATAAAATTATAATTAAAAGTCATTCAGGATTATTTTCTGTGCAAAATATTAATTTATAAAGAATATTTGTCAAACTATAGAACAGATTTCTTCACCCAAAGATACAAACCTGAATTGTACTATAGTAAAAACAACTGGAAAAAATTAGACGTAAGCGAATTTTTTTATAGAAAACGAACCTTAGCCGACCTAGAAATATTTATTTTTTCCCCGAAACATTAAAAAAAACTCTGCGAAACGCTTTCATTGCAACAATTTTATTAAAGAAAAAGAAAAATCTTATAATTTTTACATACATTTCTTAAAGTAAAAATTTATTAACGAGATTTGTAGAAAAAATCTTAAAGAATAAAATGATTATCCTGGAAGTTAGAACCAAAAATAATTATTTAAAAAAAAGTTGTACTAAATTGAGCCAGACTCGCAACCAGGAAAAATTGCGAAAAGAAAGTGAATTTAATAATTGAACGTAGTAAAAAATTGAAAACAGGGATACAAGTGTAAACTTTCAATTGAGTCTTCATAAACAATGTTCAACTTAAAAATCACTACAAATTAATAGATTCTTAAATGAACACCTTTATTCAATTTCAAAATCTTATTGAAGTATTATTTCAGTATAAAATATTCCATTTTTAACATATTCAATTTGGAAATTGAACAAAAAACAACAATTTTCAATAGTAAGCAAGTAAAAAATGAATTGTCACCATTTCAGATTGATCAATTTAAACTTTGTATATTACAATTATAATTTTTCTACTTTTTTATTTGTAATTTGAAAGTAAAAGTATTATATTTTGATTTTTAAAGAATAGTTGAAAAATTTTTAATTTAGAAAAAAAATCGAATAACCTGTACGTTTTTGAATGTTACAAACTAAAGAAAAAAATTGAGCTGAAGAATTATTAAAGATTTAAAAAAAAATTTTTAAGATTTCGACGAAGATTTAAAATGCTCTTGAAATAATTTTGTGTGCAGGATTTTACAAAAATGTTAGAAAAAATTGGAATCCGTTTAAAAGATATTTAAAAGTTCCGAAAAATTTCAAAAATCATTTTAAAAGATTTGCAATAATTTAAAAGAAAATTAATACCTTTGATGATTTCAAAAATAAATGTTGACTTTTTATTTTGAAAAATGATATCATTTTAAGAGGAGGTATAAAAATATGGGACCAGTGAAAAAATTCCGAAAGCGATGAATGAAAAAGCACAAAAAATGAAAAATCCGACGACCGAATTGGAAAATTTCCGTCAGAAAATGTCCAAAGTAAAAAATCCCCCAATTATGGAGTTCCCGAATTTAAACATGAAAAAAAAGAATTTTCAATCAATATTATTTAATTCTTAAAAATACAATAATTAAATAATTTTATTAAATTATTGTTGGAATTTAAAAGAATCATAATTTCGAAGCTTGAAACATTAAAAAAAAAATATTTGATAAAAGTATTCGATTATTGTATTTTAAATAAATAAATAATATTTAATGAACAACCATTTTTTCTATTGTTTAAATTCAGAAGGGGTCCCGATGGGGAATTCAGTGAAAATCATGGTACAAACAGACGTTTGGTGGCGTTTATGAGGATTCTTTGACATTTAAATATGCTTCGACTTTTAAATACGAGAGAGAACTTTGAAAATTAGGCAACTGACAAGTGAATAGATGAATAAGTAATACTAATAAATATAAGACAATATTGAAATAAAAAATTATCTATCTAATTAATTTTCTATTGTAAAATATACCATTTCTATGGTCACAAATGTTTATAATCTCGTTTTAATTTGGATTTAAATTAAATCATGTAAATTATTATTCAGTAATGAAAAATGAATATTAATATGACTGAAAAATAATAAGATGATGGTTTATCAAATATTCCACTGTTTTCAAATATTTCGGAAAGATTTCAATGTGTTTGGAAAAATTACAAATATTGCACAAAGATTTCAAATATTTCGCAAAGATTTTTGATAAATTTAAAATATTTAACAAAGACATCAATGATTTCCCAAGGATTTCAATCATTTAAGAAATATTATTAAATATTTCAAAAAATGTTCAAAGGTTACTTCGCAAATGTTTCCATGGATTTCCGAAAGATTTCAATGATTTCCCAAAGGTATAAAAGGTTTCACATATTTCGAAAAGACTTGGAATAGAATTAAAATATTTTACAAATACATCAATGATTTCCCAAACATTTCAATAATTTTACAAATATTACCAAATATTTTAAAATTATTTCAAATATTTATTAAATATTTCAAAAAGATTTCACAAAGATTAGAATGATTTTCACAAGTTAAAAAAATGTCGCAAAGATTTTGGATGGATTAAAAAGATGTCACGAAGACTTAAGGGCATGTGACACTTAGAAAATTGTCGATTTTACCAGTTTTAGGTTCCCCCGGCTTTTTTCTAGAATAATAAATATTTTGTCTTAAAAGTTTGGAAAATGATAGCGAACATGCTAACGGACGTCCTCACACACTTTTTGTTGTGTTTTTTCATCAAAAAATTTTTGATATTGCTAACAACGTGCCTGTATATTTCGAGGTTATGTGTGTTACAATTCACCCGAGCGTTACTTCCAAACTACACAATATTTTTGGCCGAAAACTTTGGACTTACAAATAAATATAGTAAGTAATCTCCCGGATCTAACTTTGTTTGCAGGCAATCAAAAAAGTTTGTTTCATAAATAATTTCCAGATTATCGGAAAAGCAGAGATGAAAAACGACCTAACCTCAAAATAATGCATAACATTTTTATTTAGCACAATAAATTTTTATTTATTATTATTCATCAAAAAAGAGTTCGGGGACGCCCGTTATGATATTTTTTAGCATCTCCGAATTCAGTTTTTAAAAATTTTCATTTTTGTGGGAAAATGCCGGGGAAACTGTAAGTATCACATGTCCTTAAATAATTTTCAAACGACTTCACAAAGATTTCAATCATTTTTACAAATATGACCAAAGATTTCAATAAGTTTACAAATGTTTCAAAAATATTTGAAAAATTTCCAGATTTCAGAACAAACTCAATGATTTCCAAAAAGCCTTTTTTAGAACAAGATTATTGTTTCTATTGTCAAAACCTCTTCTTCTTTGTATCAGTAAAAGGAGATTAAATAATTATTACAAAACGCCACCTAACGTCAATTTGATTTACAAATCTATACAAAATTCACAAGCAGAAGCCTATCAGTCAGTTGTTTCAGAAGCATCTAGCCATCTAGTATTTTTTTCGGTAAAATGAGTTTAAGGTAAAATGAAATTTTGGACAAATGAATACCTACCCCCATGGAGGTAGTATAGTAGAATAGTGGAACAGTTTAGACCAATGAGGAAACTGCGAGAGCTTGTTCAGGTACATCATTGGTCAAAACTGTTCCACTATTCTACTAATCCATCTTCATGAGACCGAGGGGCAATTCACTCGGAAATCAGACAGTAAGATTTTAGAACTTATTTACTGATCACGTCTGATTTCAAACGATTTCCTCTGATTTCCTTTTTAAACTAAGTTAATACTGAGTTCACGCAAGGTTTGCTGAATTCAGTTTATGTCCGCAGTGAATTTACGTTACTTCAGTAGAGCCTACCTTATCTCTGCTTGAGTTCACTTTCGCCTACTAAGTTCACAGGAGTTCAGTTCTCATCCGTTGAATTCACTTCTCGGCGGCTGAATTCAGTACTCACTTACTGAATTCACTTCTGTTCTTTACGTTTATTTTCTTATTCATCCAATGTTGAAGACATTATATTAAATAAATGAAACTTCTTGAAATATAATATAATAATAGTATTGAAATAATATTCTATTATATTATAAAGCACAGCAACACACAGAAAGTGTGTAAAGCCAAAAAAGCGACCTACATAGTGTTTTAGTATTAGTCGAGAATAGTCGTAATCCTAAAGTTTGGAATTTTGCGTTTACCAGATTTTTTTGCCCCTGGTTTTTCAGTCAAGGTTGAATTTTACTAATTGGGATACTTAGCATTTGGAATTGTTTCTTCAAGCTGTTGAGTTGATCATTTCATAGTTCTCATGTTAAAATGTGTTTTCTGAAGGTTAGTTGTGAAAATTTTTTGTTGTAATAGTTAATAACAAGAACATTATAATGTGCTTTTGAAATTAAAAATTTTATTTATTGATGAAAATCTAATTCGTTTGTAAGAAATTTTTTGTTTGTAACCTAAACTTGCAAAAATATTTTATCAATGTCTATGATAATAATTACATCGTATTTCATCCAGAGTTTCACTCTAAAAGTAACGTAGAACACCTAGAGATAAAAATTTTGTTATGAGCAGTAAAAATCTTAAATTTTTTATAAAGAAATGAGATTTTTATTAACCAATACATTTTTTTAAATTAAAAAGCCTATTTCTATAATAGACATTCATTAGTAAAAATGTTGATCCGTTTCGCCGTTTATGAGAAAAGTGTTAGTCATTTGGAAATATTATAATTTTCTTGTTATTAACTTCTACAAACAAAAATGTTTCGCCACCTAAACTTAAGAAAATATCTTTTAACATGAAAGCTATTATAGGTTTAACTCAACAGATTGAAAAACAATTCTAAATGCTAAGTAGCCCACTTAGAAAAATTGAACCTCGACTGAAAGTCCAGGAATCAAACAAAAAAATCTGCCAAGCAGACAATTTCGACTAACCTGGACAAATGCTACAACACTATGAAGATCGCTTTTTGGCTTCGCAAACTTTTTTGTGTGGCTGTGTAATTATTGGTAAATTTATGTAGCAATATTTAAATAGATCAGTTGATTTAAATATTTAAAGAATACATTTATATAGCAGGCTACATAATTTTTTTGTAAAATTTCACCTATTCGACTTCTTCATTGAATCAATTAATTGCATAAATTAAAAAGTAAACCAAGTTTGTACTGTGAGAATATCAACCTATTTTTACCTTTTATAAAATATGTTATCGCTTCTTCTGACTGGATAAAGTTTTCCAAAATAAATAAGATTTAAAAAAATGCGATTAAAAAAATAAGATTTAAAAACATTAAATGCTCTCACAACAGTGAACACATGCTTCCACAGGCTTTCAAGGCAACCAACGAGACAAATGCGCATACTGTCGACGCATGTTAAAAGATTGTATTCGTTTTAAAAGTTTCAATCGTTGATTCCATTGAGTTCATACTGTTTTCTAAGATTCCGATCAAGTTAAATGAGCATTAGAACCCTTGATTTGCGAGTGAATTGCCCCTCGCATGAGACTGCATCCTAACTGTCGGGAATTTTATTTTTCGTGAATTTTTTAATTCGAGAGTTCTATATTTCGGCATTTTTAAAATTTCCGAAATTTCATTATTCAGGAATTTTGCAATTCACAAATTTTACAGTGTCGGGAATTTTATTTTTCGATATTTTTCAGTTGCTTCTTCTAAAAAATAAAATTCCCATCATTGTAAAAATTCCCGAAATTCTGGACAATTTATAATATTACTGAATTTGAGAATTCCCAATAGAATTCTGTTGTTGTTGAAAAATTGCATTGTATCCTTTTTAACTTAAAAAAAAGTTCGCAAAAATAAAATAATTGATAAAGATAAAATAAAATAAAAATTCGTACTAAATCAGTGTTAAATTGAACCCTACAATTTTTTTTTAAGCGCACGTGTTTTTAAATTTATTTTTGCATAACATTTGTATACGATTATTGTTATTTTAAATTAAAACAATAATTTAAAAAATGAAACATTAAACAAAGTTTTTATAATTAAAATATTTTATTATTGTATTTTCAATAAATAAGTGATATTAATTAAAACATTATTTTCTCAACTACTACAATTCGGGAATTTTCTAGTTTGTATATTTTATAATTGGACAGCATTCAGTCTGGAATTTTATTATTAGGGAATTTTCAAGTTCAATAATATTGTAAACTGTCCAGAATTTTATTATTCTGGAATTTTTAAATTCGGGGTTTTCAGATTTCGGCATTTTATAATTTCAGGAAGTTTACAGTGTCGGGAATTTTATTATTCGAGATTTTTCAGTCCTAAAAATATTTCAAAAGATTTTAAAAGATTGATAAAATTGTAAAAGAAAATCTGGTAGATTTTGAGGCAATTTTTTAGAATTTTATCGAAATTTTACGATAAAAATAGGAATCATTTAAAATATATTTAAAAGTTCTGAAAAAACTTCAAAAATAATTTGAATAATATCTATATTATTTGCGTTTTAAAATTTATACTATATAACTTACGTAAATATTTCAAGTAAGCTGTATCAATTATAATGTTGTAGAGTTTATTTTAAAATATATTTTATGGAACATAACCTATTTAATGAATGCGCCAGTGAAATTATGTTCGTCTGATTTTTGTTGTCAATGCGAAACGTAATCTGGCTTATAACTGCCGTCTTAACATCTAAAACCCGAAAGAACAATTTTCCTGCCACTTGGAATTATAATTATATTTTTATAAGAATTTTAGAATATATAATAATTAAGAAATTGGAAAATACATACGAACACTTGATTAGACGAATAGCATAAAAAATGCATAGAAATTGCAGACCACAAAAATAAAAAAACACTAAATAGTATCAAAGAACTATATATAGATATTGCACTAAAAGTTTTATCAGTTTGAATAAAAATATAATATTATAGAGTGAGTAAATTATAACTTATAAAAGAATATAAATTAGAAGAAATAATTTTAAATTTAGAAGAAAATATATAAAACCGAAATTAAAAATACTCATGGCCTTTTATCTCTGGCATTAAATAAAGTAACCATGTTTTGCAAAGTTATAAATGTGAAAAAAAATTTTATCGGGAATTTACTTTCAATTTAAATGGTTCATGTCCGAGCTAAGTTACCATAAATGCGCATCTAGGGACCTACTGAGATATAGGTGCTATATACGGGTTGCGGTGGGTAGAGGGGAACTCACAATTATCGCCGGACGCGCCATCTACATTTATCGCGGGTAACTGAGCCCGCACCGCATCTACGTTTATAAATTATAATATCTTTGACTGGAGGCGTGCTGAAGCTTGCGGGCCACAGGCGCGGCGCGCGATGAGACAGATTTTTTTTGTTCGCATGAACAAATAAATTATATCATAAATCAATAATAAGCAGGGCACAGAGTCAAATATAATAAAAACTAAACTGTTTAAGTAACAATTTACTTTTTATAACACAATTTTATAAATAAATATACACATAATAAAACTTTTATATGAATATTGTCTCTTCATGAAAAATGATTTTCAAATACTTTACAAAGTTATATTTGAAATTAAAAAAGTTAATTGTCATAAAAACTCGTAATTTTTTAAACAAATTATTTTAAAAATTGTGTTAAATTCATATGTTTTTAAAGAAGAAGGTTCTTGTGTGCCTTTTATTATATTGTACAATTTTGAACCCAATAGCTTATTATTGAATATTATATCATTTTTTGTTTTTTCAGAATACAATTTTTTAAACATTTGATTGAATGAGATTATAATAATAATAAAAGATTATTTTGTTAATCACTATGTGAAGTTAAAATTGTATGTGAAAGTTCTTTTTGCATATTTTGTGAATTTTACACACATTTACATAACAAAGTAAAACGTATACATACCTTGCACGCTATTTCTCCATCTTCAATCGTAAAAACGTGACATGCTTTTCTTATCGTGAAAAAGTCCAATTTTTATGTTCCTTTAAAGCTTTTCAATATCATTAACTTATTTTCAAGATAACGAAAATACGTAGGAAATATTACATGTATATAATTTACATTTGTTTTATAAATTTTTCCCATAAAGCAAATAAAAATTGTGCATCATTTTTGAGAGTTAAAAAAGGGGATGGACTAGTCGTCCAGAAAATTCGGGATGACTAGCCAATCTTAGGGGGCTTCCATAAACCACGAGGGCCAATTTTGGCCACTTTTTGATCCTGCCCTCCCCGCATGTTCACCGTGGTTCAACATAGCATTCTCGT
>NC_046663.1:110111836-110122292 GCF_010883055.1 Belonocnema kinseyi
ATTGTAGATAAATCGTCTTTCTTCTACCCCCCCCCCATCCAAGCAACCACGTAGTTTATGGAAGGCCCCTTATCAAAAATATTGGACTAATCCTGAATTTTGAGACGACGAGGCACTTCGTTAAAAAAACAAACATAAAAAGTTATTGCTTCACGATAAGAAAATAATGTCACGTTTCCTCCATTCTGCTGAAGAAATTACAAGCAACATATTTTTAACTTTATTGAAATAATTGTAAAATGTACAAAATTCGAAAAACTTCCTTTTTGCTCGTTTTCATAAAATTTTAACCTTACATATTTTTTTATTATTGCCTATTAGCGTATGAAGTACTGTATGTGCATTGTAAAATAATATAATATTATGATTTCATTTAAAAAGTTTTTAAAACTGCATACTTAAACGAATCAAATTAAGGCTATATCATATACTTTCCACAATCCTACCTAAAGCTGCAAAGTTGGGAAATTTTGAAATTAAGTAGGGGGCACACTGGAATGTTTAATTGATTCTAAATTTTCATAATGACAAAAAAATGATAATTGATTAATAACTTAAAATTCTTTGACATTATTGTAATTTAAAAATCATGTAGGGTTAATTTTGATGGGGTTTGCGGCTTTGGGTTCAGAACTCGTCTCAGAATTATTTTTTCTGATCATTGGTGATATGTTCCATACTCATTAGAACTGAAGTTATCGTTTTTACTGAAACGGTATTCAATATCTGAAGAAACAAACGGCTGTTATTTATTTTCTTGGGTCATTTTATTGCCAATCAAATTGATACCTTGAGATTTAGTAATATAATATCACAGAAAAAACAGAACTGAATTTTTGTTGCGGATAATTTTTAAGTAGATAAACTCAACTTTTTTCGCATCGAAACAAAAGAAGATTCAGTGGAGTTTACATGGTATCCATTTCCCACGTGGTGAGTGAATCTTAACACGTGAAGATAATTTGTTTTGCAGTGTTGCGTATATGTGTGAATCACTTTGAAATGTTCGCACATAATAATCGTTAGCTAGATCACAACAGAAATTCAACATAATCGTAATAAACTGTTTGCACAGCATTTTTCTCCAATTTTGTTACGAAAAAAAGCTTGAGGATTTCTGTATACTCACTGACACGAAATTAAAAAGTTATATAAAAATAATATAGTTGAAAAAAATATCTTGATAAGAAGGCTTGCATTCAAAAGTATTAAAATTGCAATACCTAGGAATGACGTTTTTGTGAAACGGCGATCGCCTCCCCCACGATTTTCTAACTTGCCGTAAAATTGTGTATATGTAATATATATGTGTATAAACACAATGTGTCTATACGATTTTCTGATACCCCCCCCCCCCCCCCCGGAAACTTTTCTGGACCGGCGCCTACAATACATCAACTTATCACAAAACTCTCGCCTCACTCAAATTTGATCAATTAAACCAATATAAAATCATAATAAACCAATTTAAAAAGTTAGTTTTCATCACATCTACCTCTGTAGCTATCAATCTTTGCAATGTAAAATGACTTATACTGTATTTTTAAATGCTTTTTATCACACTATTATTATTCGAAAAACAGTGAATAAGAACAGCGAAATATGTACACATTTAAAATGGATTAAAAATATTTCAATTCATGGTGAAATTGAGGTATCGAAAAGCATTCAGAAAAATATTGATACCACTGGGTACAGAAAGGGATTCAATTCAGGAGAGAACTTCTACTATTATGGTGATTCGAAAGACGAGGACAAAAACGGTGTCGAAAATGATTCCATAATTAGCACGCCACCATTAAACAGGGAATTTTCGAATACTTGTCAATGCAATCCTTCTTGCCAGGATAAAAAGATTAAAATAAGGATTCTGAGTCGTCAGATCGATGCGGAATTTTATATGCATATAGTAAGTAAAAACAAACAAGGCCATAGCCACGTGAGAGATCAACAGCTTTTGATCCCTAACGCTCGAAATTCTTAAAACATGTACATAATATACAGGGTGGACACGCTGGGCTTACATACATGGCGAACTTGATTGCTACCCGAATTGCACAACAGCAGGGAAGAAACCATTGTACAGGGACATTTTCATATTTCGCGCCTTGAAAGTTGCATTCGGATCGGCCATTCTGTCAAGTCCGTGCATCTTTGGATCAAGTTTTTCATAGTTTCCATAGTTGCGTTCGAAACTTCAAATGGATAGAAGTGTCAAAAAATATAGGTTATGTTATTTAGTAATTATAAATAATAAAATTGTTTCATTAATAATGAAGTGAGACGTGTGGACTGAGAAATAAACATTAATTTTCTTCTGTGCCAATAACATTATGGAATGGCTGCTGAGTGACAAATACTATAAATTGGTAATAATAATGTGCGCTTTTAGTGGGCCAAGAAGGAATTGTATTTAACGCTTATTTGCGAAATAAAAAAGGTATGCCATGAATAGACAGGATATGTTTTGAATTAATTGACTTTATCTACAATTACTTACAGCGATTTGTGGAAAAAGGTGAATCCGAACATAACCTCGAAATAACGACAGATCGGCCCCCGGCATGTTTATTATACTTTCGATTGATTATTCTTTACCAAAGAAATGTTTTGTGGATTTGTATGTTTATTACTGACAGTGTCGGCAGTAATAATTCACACAATAATTACTTATTAATAATTTTAATAAGTAACACATTATTTCTGAAATTAATATCTGATTTCCACTGTTTTTTTTTTACATATCGATCATAGATGAAATACACATCAGGAAATGCAGATGGATATGGTGCATTTTAGCTGGTTTAATTCAATAAACATTATTAGAAAACCTCTAGACCTTATCCCAAGACTGGGGATTGATCAGCCTAAAATTAATTCTAATTCAATCTGATGGTATAGAGGTGTATCAAAAAAATATCTCGAGGTAATTTATCTTATCTGAATTTATATTAATAAAATATTCAGAGATTTTTTTGTATTTTAGAAAATTTTTTCTCTAGAACTTATCCTAAAATTTTGTTTCATCAACCATTAAAATAAATTAGAGTCTCGCTGGTAATAGGATTCTTTTAAAAAATTAGACACGATAATTTAGCCCAGAATTGTTATTCCATTTCTTTTAGAAATTATTCTATTTTTTAAATTGCTATCACTGGATCTGATTTCCAAACTGGCATTTGATCAGCCTTTAAAATTCATTCTAATTCATTTTCATGATATAGGTGTATAAAAAATATATCCCGCGGCAATTTAACTTGCCTGAATTTTAATTTATCAATTATTTAGAGATTTTTTTTATTTTAGAAAATCTTTTTCCTGGACTTCATCTCAAAATTTGGTTTGATCAGCCACTAAAATAAATTTAAGACTCGTTGGTAATAGGATTGTATCTGAAATAAATCTAGACACGATATTTTAGGTCAGAACTGTTATTCCATTTTTTTTAGAAATTGTTCTATTTTCGAAATTGCTATCTCTGGATCTGATATCCAAACTGGCAGTTGAACAACCTTTAAAATTCATTCTAATTCATTTTTATGATATAGGTGTATCAAAAATATATCTCGGATAATTAAACTTGCCTGAATTGTAATTAATGAAATGTTTAGTGATTTTTTTGTATTTTAGAAAATGCTTTCCCTGGACTTCACCTCAAAATTAGGTTTAATCAGCCACTAAAATAAATCAGAAACTCGTTGATGATAGGATTGTATCTAAAATAAATCTAGACATACTATTCTAGGCCAGAATTGTTATTTCAATTTTTTTAGAAATATAAATATAGGACAACATCCAACTGAAAAGATGACATCTGAAATAAAATTTACGGAACTGATGTCTTCATTTCTAACGGCATAATTTGAGCTTAAACGAGAACTCAAACAAATACACTAAAACAACATTCCGAGTAGATTTGAATTACACTAAAAGATTTTTATTTTCTGATAAGGTACCAGTAATGTATGAATTTAATATTTAGACCTGATAAAATAGATAATTATAGCAAAATTTCTGATAAAATTGGAATAAAAATTCTAGCCCAAAATTTCGCTTCTGTATATATTTCTGCTAAACTCCTATTATCAACGAGTCTCTAATTTATTTTAGTGGTTGATCGAACAAAATTTTGAAATTCAGTTCAGAAAAAACATTCTCTAAAATAAAAAAATCCCAAAAGACTTTATTAATTAAAATTCAGGCAAGTTAAATTGCTTCGAGATATCTTTTTGATACACCTATACCATCAAATTGAATTAGAATTAATTTTAGAGGCTAATCAAATACCAGTTTGGAAATCAGATCCAGAGATTTACCTTTTTGCCGTAAACGCTGTAAGTAAATGTAGGTAATGTCAATTTAAAATTTTCGCATGTAATATTTTATTCACTTTATTCAAAACATATCCTGTCTATTCATGACATACCTTTTTTATGTCGCAAATAGGCGTTAAACACAATTCACTCTTCACTCACTAAAAGCGCACAATATTATTACCAATTTATAGTATTTGTCACTCAGCAGCCATTCCATAATGTTATTGGCACAGAAGAAAATTTTGGTTTATTTCTCAGTCCACACGTCTCACTTCGTTGTTAGTGAAACACTTTTATTATTTGTAATAACTACATAACATAACCTATATTTTTTTTACACTTGTGGCCATGTGAAGTTTCGAACGCGACCATGGAAACTATGATAAACTTGATCCGACGATGCACGGACTTGACCGAATGGCCGATCACAATGCAACTTCAAGGCACGAAATATGAAAATGCCCCTGTACAATGGCTCCTTCCCTGATGCTGTGCAATTTGGGTAGCAATCAAGTTCGCCATGTATGTAAACCTCAGAGTGTCCACCTTGTATATGGGGCATTTTCTGTCATATCAGCCACCCCCTTGCGCACTTCAATTTTTAAGATAAATTAATATTATTGCGCTCGAAATTTTCGTTATCTCTTCTAGTTTCTTGTGCCGTATGATGATTTTTTATTTTTCAAAATGACAGACCCATATAAGTTGACAAATGTTAGTTACTGTCAAATTTGTTCGTTTGATTTAAATATAACTGTGAGGAAAACATAAGTTTTTCTATTACTATCGGCTTATTATATGTTTTTAGTATCGCTGATTACGAAAAATTGATCAAATTAGAAGGATTTCCAAATGGCGAATCCAACATGGTGGCCGAAATGAGAATTTTCACACATTTAATCGTTTTATGTGATTATAACACGTGTTGGGTATCAAAATAAGAATTTTTGGGATCACTGATAATGAATTTCTCATTAATTTTACAAAATTTCAAGATGTCGAATTCAATATGGCGGATGAAATGAGAATTTTCACACATTAAATAGTTTTACGTAAATATAGCACATGGTGGGTATAAAAATAAGGGTTTTTCGAGGATCTTCACTTTGTCGATATAGAAAATGGTAAATAAGTTCAAACATTGTTATGTCTTAAGTTAATAAAAAAATTATTTAAAAAATGAGTAGGAACTAAATGCAATATTATAGTCCAAGAAAATTAATTATTTTGGAGACTTAATTGTTACCTAATTTTCTTTCGTTGTAATTGTTTAAAAGACTTATAATAAATATTTAAAATTCAGTGCAACACTGAAGGTATTGAGGGTGTGGGGGGGGGGGCGGTAAAAATGGTTGAAAAATTGATGTCTTGTGATTTCCAGCGCAAGCTCATTTGCTACAAAAAATCTCTACTCCAGTAAAGTTGTAGTTAATTTGTAGTTAATAAAAAAATGAATATCATCTACAAATCACTTTTCAAGATAACCTAGAATTTTCCAAGCAAAACACCGAAAATCGTTTTTTCTTAGTTTTTGTTCTGAAATTTTCATTTCCGTAAAAATCATAGCGCATTTATTCTATTTTGTTGTTAAACCATCATTTTCGTTTTTCCCATAACTTTACTCTCTACAATAATGATATAAAACACATGATTCTAGTAATGAATGTACACATAAATATGACTCTGTTATAGATTTTATTATTTTTTTCTCCATAACATCCAGTTTGTAACGCATATTATATGATAGATAATAATCCAACGGGCTTACCAACAATATGAAAATGCATACTTTAATAGATCTGTATGACCTGCTCCCAGCAGCCATCGTGGATTCGATATCTTGAAATTTTATAAATCTATTGAGTACCTAAAACCCCTTATTTAAATACCCAACACGTGCTATAAACACGTAAAATGATTTAGTGTGTGAAAACTCTCATTTTAGCCGCCATATTGGATTCGTCATTTTGAAATTTTACTAATTTGATAAATTTTTCGTAATCAGCGATACTAAAAATATATAAGCCCATAGCAATAGATAAAATAATGTTTTCCTCAAAGTTATATTCAAATTAAACGAAAAAATTTGACAGTTACTAACTTTTGTCAACTAATATAGGTCTTCCATTTTGAAAAAACAAAAATCACCATACGGCATCAGAAAGTAGAAGAGATAAAGAAAATTTTGAACCCAATAATATTGATTTATCTTAAAAATTGAAGTGCGCAGGGGGGGGGGGGGTGATTTGACAGAAAATGCTCCGCATATATTTTCTTGCTTCAAATCGTCATTTCAATCGTTCATTTTCGTTTCTTTACAAAACTTAAAAAGTCGCTATAACAACCAATAACGAAACCAAGAGGCCTGGAGTTTGCCAACGTTTAGCAAATTCCAAAACCAATAATTAACAGGCGTTTCCCGACAACAATAGTTTCGAGATAATATCGAGATATTAATCCCCTAATGGCGCATTGGGCTTCTTAATAATTGAATTACGACCTCATCAATATTAAGCATTTATATGTCTTTTGATCATAATATTACAAGGTTTATTACCAGACCAGCGGAATAGAGTTCTTGAAACAAGCCAATCAAATTTTGATTGACTGCCCCATCATTACAGTTTGATAACGCGAGTCAGTGAAACTTTCCATTACTTCTAATGAGTTTTTAGAAGGGCCGTGTAAAAACGCAAAGCCCCCGTTTTAACGCATTATAAAATTGAATGTTATGAAACAAAATCCCTTTTTATGTTGAAAGCTTTAAACTTTTATTAAAGCTTCTAATTTCAAATTAGCTAATTTGGAAAAAATTGAATTTTGGCGTAATATATAATTTTCAGCTTATCAATTTTATATTGTTTCGTTTTGAATAACTTATTATGCATGCTATCAATTGAAATTATTTGAAATTGTTTAATTAACAATGATTCACACGCAGCATGGCCATCTTAATCGAAGAAAAAAATTCCCAGTCATTTCCCGATTCACAAATATTTTTCACACTCAATGAAATTAAAAAATTCGAAATCTAAAGTTAAACATTTCTCCATTTGAAATAATAAAAAGTAAACTACAAATGAAAACACTGAAAGTGGAACTCTTGCATCTTAAAGTTTTTAAAATTAAAAATTAAAAGTTTTTGAATTCAAACATTTTGAATTTAAACGTTCAATAATTTACATGTAAAAATGGAAGATACTAAGCCTTTTAAATTAAACAATTTAAAATTAAATGCAGATAAACTGCCAAATTTAGAATTTTTAACTTCAATAAATTTCAGAGTTTAAAGATTAAGATTCTACTCAGAAAATATAAATCCACGTTATTATTTTCAATGCTCTAAATTAAAGAATGAATCTATGAACTTAAAAATTTTCAAAATTATATTATTTTGAGCAATTTTAATTGAGAAACATTAAAAATTCAAAAACTACAAATTATTTGAAACTGAACACTTCTTAAATTAGGAGTCAAATGATTTTCAATTTAAATAGTTCAAGTACCCTTGAAGTGCCTCAAAATTTCCTTTCAAAATCTTGAGAAATTTTGAAGTTGTTTTAAAATTTTCAATTAAAAAATTATTTTAGACTTTTTTTTTTGAAACTTCTAAATATCTTTTAAAATTAATTCAATTTTTCCTATAAGTTTTAAAAAATCCTGAAAATTAAAAAAAAATTCTTAAAATCTACCAGATTTTCTCGACTTTTTCTTTTTTTATTCTTTTCAAGCCTTTTATAATTCTTAAAAAGCTTTTCAATTTTTTGTTTGAAGTCCGAAAAAGTCTTCATTGTTTTTCAAATTAGGCTGTGACTGTTCGCACCGAAATTTCCGTACGAATAGTCGAAATTTGTTGGTACACACACTTCTTTAAATTATTCAAAATCATTTTCAGTTTTAAACTAATATTGAATCTTTTCAAAACCCCTGAATATCTCTTAAAACTACTCACATTTTTTCTACAAATTATAAGTGTTCAATTGTTATTTATTGATCAAAATTCAATGTTTGAAAGCTCTTTAAAATTTTATCGATTTACGGCTTTTGGTTTCAATTTATTCGTTTTTAATGAACAGTGAAATGTTGCTAAATATTAAATAATTATTATTCTTCTTGAATCAAAAACTTGATATTTAAAGGGTTAAGAATTGAATATTGTAAACAGAAACAATACCCAGTGGGCAAAAAATTTGGCTACGTCTTTACGACATCGTTACGACATCTTTATGACAACTCTACGACATCCTATGTCCATGTCGTTTCGGTGTCTCTGCGATATCGTAAAGATATCGTCAGATCATATGACTCATTTACAATATCTTAAAGATACCTTAACGACATGGGCATAGGACGTCGTAAAGTTGTCGTAAAGATGTCCTAACGATGTCGTAAAGACGTCGACAAATTTTGTGCCCAATGGGTATTTTAAACCTAATGAAAGCCTTTGATTATGAATATATTATCATGAGGTTATTTTAAAGTTAAAAATAGTTTGTAAAGTTTTAATCAGACGTTAACATTTTATTAATGACTAAGACTTTCTAATTGAAACAGTTAAATTCTTAAAGTTAATATCTAGAAATTCTTAATTTTTTTAGGGATTTAGAATCTTTTTGTCAAATCAATTATTATGCCTTATTTTTAATACTTAAAGTAAAGATTCATTTTTGGAAATAATTTATTCATAATTACAGTTGAAGGGTCGCAGTATAGAACTACATAACTAACAAAATCGGAATTTTTTAGGAGAGCGAAATAACATTCTGTACAATCGAAATCACCATTTATAGATAAAACGATACTTCACTCCCGAGCTGAAGTGTTTCTGACTTAAGACCAAAAATGTAGGATTAAAAAAAAGTATCCATTTTCGAGAAACAGAATGTGGACGTTAGAAATCTCAAAGTCACGGGAACCTAAAACTTGAATGTTGATTTGCTTAATTGATGGGAGATGAGTTTGATCATAAAAAATTAACCAAATCCGAGTCAATCCAAAAAATTCCTCTGTTCCGAGAAAATAAAGATTTAGTGTACCGGTTTAGCTCTGTAACACACGCAAGTTTTCGCTGGAAGATGTACACAGGAGATTGTGCATAAAAAAATAGATAAAGTAGAAGAAGGTCAACGAATTCTTCGTCCACTCGAAAATCAGTTATTCGTTTCTGTGCTAGGGAGTTATTGTATTTAAAACCTTTTGGAATCTGGAGGACTTTTTATAAAAAGTGGAATGCTTTTGCCTAGAACTTTGCAAAAATCTGCTGAATAAAAATTCGAGAACTAGTGCTCTTAGATTGTGTTCCAATAATTCTAAGAATTGCTTTCCCTTTTTGGATGAATTAAGTATGCGGTTCTTAATAAAAATTACATAAGGTACTAAAAAAAGTGGCATATCCTAGAATGGGTGACTGGTTAAGTAAAGTTTCGACAACTTATTTTTTACGCGCATAAAATGTAAAAAATAAGGTATTTTAAAAAGGCTTCGAACGACTTTTTTTAGTCTTACAGTAGTCGGAAGACAATTTCCAGGAAACATGAACACATGGCTAGAAATTTGATAATACCTATATTTTCTAGCCTCGATGGTTGCGCGTGTTGGCGCACTCTTGGTTTATGTGTAGAATCTGTCGAGTCAGCAGTACGAGGGTTCGTATCCTCAGAGCTGTGCGAATGTATAAATGAATATAAATTAATTCGCACAAATAAAAATTTTCCCTGCACAAGTTTATACACAGGAGCCTTTGAAATATCCTGTGTCATTTTATACATGGAAATTGTTCCTGTATATACATTCACATTCACGTATGAGAAACTCTAAAAGTACCTGAGTCAGATCCGATGTCAGTCATTTCACGATGACCAGAAAACTTTATAGGAACCTACATAAGAGCCTTGTCACTTTTCCTTGAAGGAGTCATACGTCAGAACCCACATAGAAACCCTCATAGGATCATGTGCAGGTTCTTTCAAAGTTGCTATGTAGGATTCTGTAAATTGGTAAACCTCAAGGTTCATGATTACACATTTCACTCGAAGACAAAATGTCCATAATACAGCAATGTCTCAGGAACCAAAAATTGCACAGAAAATTAAGAAGTAGTTTCACAAACTACGAAAAATTATCTATTGAGACATTCCACC
>NC_046663.1:110122392-110137825 GCF_010883055.1 Belonocnema kinseyi
AAAAATTGCTAAAATCGTCCTTATGTAAATAATGAATAGCCCCTAAGCCCACCGAGTAGGCTTGAAAAGTTTCCTGAAACATGCTTTATTAAAGATTCAACTATTTGATCGAAAATTCGTTGTCTTTTTTGGTAGAAAATTAATCTTCTTGCTTTAAAACTGATCTTTTGGATGGACAATTCACCTATTTAAATTAAAACTTCAGCTATTTTGATGAAAATGCAATATTTTTAGTTTAAATATTAGGAATATATAGCATTTCAAATTGAATGTAATATATTTTGTGAAACTTTCGAACGTTTCTGAAACTTTGGTCCGACCCGATGAAACATTTCACTGTTCCATGAAACTTTCCATATTTCAATGCAACGTTTCAATAACTGACATCCATCCCCACTGAGTCTGCGTTCTGTACCGCTGACGTGCTCTGCTATATCGACATGTCGTGGCAATCATGTGGCGCCTCGGATAGCAGGGTTGGTCAGCTACTCTTAACTCAAGAAATTTTGACATACGTCTTCGACGATTCTAGATTTATGTCAATTGAAAAGATGTCTTATAAAATCCCCACTCTATCGAATTTGAAGCTTTCTGCGTGCTACACGTGGTAAATTGCTTGCACAAAAAACCACTTAAATTACGTGACGTGTTTACGTTCCCATCCCTGCTTGTTGGTTGAGCGTGGTCGTCGCCTATTCGTCGCTTCCAATAGACCAATCAGCGCTCTCCATCTGTCTGCCCCGGCTGTTCGACAGAATCTGGCGTTTGGCATTCTCCAGCATTATCGGCTCGTTTGTCACGAAATAAAGAATACTTTCGCGAGGGCTCGAAATGCGGTCTCTTTGCGTGTATCTTGCCTTATTGGCAATCGTAGTGGTCAATGCCGATGTCTTCTTGGACGAAAATTTCACCGATGGTGAGTACACTGAAAAATATTCTTTCCCTCAAATTACCAAACATCCCTAAAAATTCCTATCTTGAAAAAAGAATCTCGATTTTCTCAATCCCAGAAAAGATAAACACCTCTCGAATTTTCATTTGTCCTCTCATCCCAAAAACCAAATCTTCTCAAAATTGGAAATCGCGTAAAGTGTCAAAATCCGCCGGTAACCGCAAAAGTGAAAGCACCGCGTGATTTTTGCCGGACAGTGAAATTTGAAGATCGGGGAGAAGAGTTGATAGTTAGAAAGGGACAAACCAACAAAGTTCGGATGATCGAAAAACCACATCCCTTTCGCATTTTTTATTATCTAATTTTCTTAGGAGAAAATTCTTAATAAAAATCGCTTACGGGTGACGCCTTGTGCCATAACTATTTCTCCGGGTCCTCCATGACAACCGGTCTGAGTTGCCAGGAATATCAGGATTTTTTCCTTTTGGCTGTGTAGAGATTTTACTGTCGAGGTGGTATCCTATTTCCACTGTATGTGCTATTTTTTGCATAATTTATATGCGCGAAACAGCTCGAGGCCGATGTTTTAACGTGGAAAATTGGAAAATGTCGTTCAGCATTCCTTTTCAGCATAGATATGGCCTCGTGGCAACTTACTCCGCCCCTGATAGATAATTGCTATGAAAAACGAAGTAGCCTCTTGATTCGAAATTATTTCTCACTAAACGATGGGTTTAATTTTGTGTGAATCATAATATTTTTTCTTTCATTTAATTTTTGTATTTATAAGTTGTACGTGGCACAAATTTGTATTATAATATATGAGTCATCTAAAACTATTTTCACACCCTTATAAGAATACTAATTGAACTGCAAAAAAATTTACGATTTACATCATTTTACATAAATGCGAATAATATCAATAGAAATTCACTTTTTTTTTGAGAATTCATTTGTTTTTCAACTCTACTTTCTGTACATTATGTAATTTTAATGTGTAATCCAACATTTCATAATTTATCACTGCTACATTTGAGCCGAATCATATATTGTCATAGTACTTTGCATAAAAAATATTAATTTGATTTTTTTACGAAATGGCCCATAAATCATAAAATCTTGTAATAAATATGTGAAAATCTTATCAATGTGATCAATTAATTCAAATGGTAACCCCTTTGGTATTTCAATTAAAAATGTGTTTTTTATGTTAAAAAATCTATATTATACTAAAAATACTTTTCTAACCTCTTACCTCTTCAGTAATGTCCAGTTTTGGTTATAAAATGTTCACTTTACTCATTTTTATAATAGCACATATTATTATGAGGGTGTTTACCGGGCCGGGAAATTACCGAGATTTTATTTAGGATCGGGAATTTTTTCTTTCTAATCTTCTTTTTATGGTTTATTCGAAAATCAGAGAGAGCACAATTGATCGCTTGAAGTATCATATATGATACCATCAAAGGTTCTCGATGATTAAGTACTTTTAATGTTAATTATGTGAGAGTTACAATTTTCTTTTTTTCAGTAGTTTGAAGGCTATAAAGTTTATCTATAGAAGATACCAGGAAAAATGATTTGGTAAATTATTTAAGAAAGTATTTCAAAAATAGTCCAAATTTCGACTTTTATTAAAATTATAATCAAGGTTTACTATTACTGGGACATTTCCCTCAATAAACATTTTACAAAGTTGCTACAAATAAGATGGAAATATTCCAAGACATCTCATCTTTAGAAAAATAATTATGTAATTCAAATGAATGTATATTTTTAATGGATCAGCAAAAAAAATATTAACATTTTTTCAAAATGTTTGTTTCAAGTTGGTATACATTTTTAAAGTTGGAAATTTCAACCTTAAATATGTCGCACTATGTAAGCAAAAAATCGCACAATAGTAATGGTGAAGAGCTTGTGTGTTTTTATAAAAATTTACCATTAAAATAATCTAAAGAACGTTAAAAAATGTTTATTATATTAAATTTTGTTCCGATTTTAAAAGGAGATAGAAATTTACAATATTTTCTTGAAAAATTGACAAAATTATCCTGGCCTATTTTATAGAAATGTCCGATAGCTATCAGCCTCTTTCAGATAAAAAATGTTAACTCTTATATAATTCAGATTAAAAAAAAACATAAGCAATCATCGATAAGCGGATGGTGCCATTAATTTAATCGACAATGTAGTATCGACTAATATTCACCACTTCAATCTGTGATTGAGTATAAGTTTGGTATCTATAGATAAATAAATATATAGATTTAAATTGTTTGGGGGGAAACTATGGTCCGGAAAACCCCGAGAATTTTTAATTACCTGATCACTAGACACCCTGATTATGATTTTCACTTGCGGAGAATTCCTTGAAAATCTTCAGTCATTCAGTAAATCCTACTTGAGCTTAAAAAAATGGAAAGTAATAAATAAGTATACTTCCTCACTGAATGTATATTAATAGTTTATCTTTCTTCTTAACATTCAGATACTTGGGAAGAAAACTGGGTATATTCTGAACACCCAGGAAAAGAATTTGGAAAATTCGTGCTCAGCGCTGGAAAGTTCTGGAACGACCCGGAAAATGACAAAGGTACGTAAGATAAACAACACATTTAAAATACTATTGAAAAATTGCATAATCATTTAAGAAATAGTTTTTAATTTGAATTATTTCCGAGCCTAGAGTCACTTACCTTGCTAAATAATGCATGGATGGTGCTACAGGAACTCGGAAAGTAAAATAGATCACACTTATGCCCTGGTGTGAATTTCGTATTCACTTCAGGTACCTAGTGGTGATACAAAACGCCACTTATAATCCAAAAAGTTTTCCCATCTTCCTCGAATTGTGCCTTTAAATACAATTTTTAATGAACAGGTATCCAAACATCCCAGGACGCCAGGTTTTATGCCTTGAGCAAGAAGTTTTCGCCCTTCAGCAACAAGGACAAAAATCTAGTCGTTCAATTCACCGTCAAGCATGAACAGAACATCGACTGTGGTGGTGGATACGTCAAAGTTTTCGACTGCTCCCTTGACCAGAAGGACATGCACGGAGACAGCCCCTATCTTCTTATGTTCGGTAAGACATCCATTATCAAATAAATTTCCCAATTTAAATTCAAAACTCTGAATAATTCCACGGACGGCTGGCTTATATCCTCAGGTTTTTGGAATTGGGCCAATGTTATTTCCAAACCGCGAGATAAATGAAAGAAAGAAAATACACAAGAAAGGAATTACTTTCCTTTCTTGTTTTTCCACCAGGCTCTTAGGCCAAGATTCGCTGACCTTCTCAGAATTTAAATATCATCCGCACGTGTTATTTTTTTACAGGACCTGACATCTGTGGACCAGGAACAAAGAAGGTGCATGCCATCTTTAGCTACAAGGGTAAGAACCTCTTGATCAACAAAGACATCAGATGCAAGGATGACATCTACACGCATTTATACACTCTCATCGTTAAGCCCGATAATACTTACGAGGTAAATTTATATTTTTCTAGGTACTGATGGCTTATTGATCGAGACTAGAGTCACATGTTCTTGTTGAATACTTTAGAGAACAAGTGCTAAATAACCTTGTAGAGCAAAGATTATCTTGCATAAAATCTGTGTATTAGTTCCTAAATACTTTTGCACGCACCTTGCAAAGAACAACATTGATTAATTTTCATTTTATTGTTACACTTTATCAGCCTTAATTCTGCCTCTGAATCGAGTTTTAAATTATTCATGTCTTTGTTTTGTCTCTAGGTTCTTATCGACAACGAGAAGGTTGAATCTGGAGAATTGGAAGCCGACTGGGACTTCCTTCCCCCCAAGAAAATCAAAGACCCCAACCAATCGAAACCCGAAGACTGGGACGACAAGCCAACCATTCCAGACCCTGATGACCAAAAACCCGAAGATTGGGACAAGCCTGAACACATTCCCGACCCAGAAGCCACCAAGCCCGAAGATTGGGACGATGAGATGGACGGAGAATGGGAACCTCCCATGATAGACAACCCAGACTACAAGGTGCTTACTAAATTCACACTTTTATCTACTTTTCATTGACAAAAAATAATCGTGAAGTATTCAGGACCTTAGAGTACTGCACTTCGTGATGTTTGTTTTTTATTCTTGTCACATACTATAGAGAATATTTAGACATCTTCATGCCAAAGAACCTCTTTTGGGGTATACTTCTAAAAAAACCAATCTGCTTTTTGAGTTGGCTCCTCAACGGGGTGGCCAATTGGCTATAGTTCAGAGTACACCTTAAAATCGTGGAATTTGATTCGTTAGGAAAAGTCAGGGAGTTTGAAATAAATATTGGAAATTATCTAAAAGAGGTGCTTTAAATAACTGAAGTATAATCATTTTGAAATAGTTGTATGCCGTTTATAAAAGATTCTATGTTCAAAATTTCACATGATTAAGATTCTAATCCTGGGATATTAATGATAAAGAAAAAAATTATGGAATTTTATGGCTATCCTGATACAAATTTTCTTCCTACTAATTTATTTGCCTTGTATTTATATTTCCTTTGCAGTTGCTTTCTCCTAACAATTATATTTTTAGTTAAAAATTGCTTTGTTTTCAAATGATCTTCTTTGGTTGCCGATTCAACTATTTTGTTAAAAAATCGTCATTTTTTATAGAATTCAACTGTTTTATTAAACATTTAAGTATTTTTTTGTTGAAACCTCTACTGCTTACATTGTGGATTACAAATTCATTTTTTTTTATTTTTTTTTTTTTTATTGAACTATTCTCTTTTTTAATTAAAAATGCAACTGCTTGCGTAAAAATTGAAAAATTTAGTTGAAAAAGAAGTTATTTTCTTTGTTCTCAATTTTTGTATCTTGTTCAAAATGCAACTGTTGTACATTAACTTTTTCGATGAAAATTCAACAGACCGAATCCCTTTCAAATCAAGCAGGGCCCTACACTTGAAATCACAGAATCTTTCGGGAACGAAACATGTTGTTTTTTAGAGAAAATTAGGCGATACGTAATTTTTTGATTTGCAACAGTAATTTCTAACAAGTTACACGTATTTAAATATTGTGATTCGTTTACCAAAAAACCCGATCATTTTTCTTTAAACCTCTATAACTTTTTATCTAATTAAGATATTTATTATTTTCTTTTTGGTTCTAATAGCTGTTTCTGAAAATTTTAAAAATCATTTATCTCAAAAATTCGACCTTCAAATTTTTTTCAATTTTTTTTCGAAATTATACAATCGAATTTTTTACTTTTACTTGGAAACAATGAAAGATGCGCAAAAGTGTTAAGATAAAAGTTTGCTTGTCTAAAAAAGTTTTTAAAAAAATTTCTCTTGTTTTGCGATATTGTTTTATAGTTTTCGAGAAAAATAAAAAATTACAGTTAAAGGGGAAAAAAATCTCCCTGTCTCAAAAATGGTTCAGCCTGCATGGCTGATACGATTCCCTTCTGGTATTAGTAGAAACTTTTCAAAAATATTTGGAAGCATAAAAAAGGCGGGGTTTTCCAGAAAATATATTTTTTTCCTGTTTTCAAAATTTGAAAAATTTCTAATTGTACAAGAAAGGCACCTTCTCAGTATCATGCGGTTTAAATCATTTTTGAGGTTAAGAGAATTTTTGTTTTCCTACAAATGTAATTTTTAAATTTCTCTCGTTAACTATGAAAAATATCACAAAAGAACGTAATTTACTGTCTACTCCAGCATTTCTCAAAGTTTGAGGCCGATATTTTACATATAAAAAAAGAGTTCTTAGGTTCAGAAAATTTAAAGGTACAGAGTTTTAGTTTCTTTGAAAATAATTTGTAGCGAAATTCCTACCCAAATAAAGTACATAAACTAAGTTTATGTCCTTCTGATACATTTTCCAAAGTTTCAGCCGGATATTTTATTTACAAAAATTTTCTTCAGCTCAAAGAAAATGCAGTAAAGTGAAAAAGTGAGCTCAATAATATATGTATTTGAGTATGTTACATGCCCTTAAACCTGAAATTATTTTATAACGTTTATTAAAGATTCTATTAAAAACAGTTAAATGATTAAAATTCTCGTCTTTGAAAAATAATGGTCAGATAAAATAAAGAATTGGTCGGGGAATTTTGGAAATTAAGTTTTGCGACCACCTTAAAATAGAATATAGCTTAAGTAATTAATGAATTGGGTAAATATATTCTTTAGAATAATTTTGAATTCACATAAATTACATTGAATTTTTTCAAGTTCTTTTAATTCTGTGTATTTTTTTTAATTCTTTCAAATTGTTTTAACTGTCTTAAAATCTTCTGAATTTCTCTAAATTAGCGTAATGGGTCGAATCATTAGCCGATTAAGGAATTTTCCCAATTTAATAATTTGTGAAAAAATATTAACATCAAACGAAAACAATTTTATTTATAAAGATTTAAATTACCATAATAAGTTCAGCTTCAAAAGTGGTAGATAGTTTGTATTTAAAGAAATTAACAATAATGTCAAAAAACAAAATCATTGGCCATGAACACATAGTGATTAGCATAGGCAATATATACATTAGAGTGGTCCAAAAATGCACTGCAAAATGTTTTTTGACTCTAGATTAACACATAGAAAGTTTCAATTTCCGGACAAAGAAAATCCGTATTTTTTTCTGAATTGAAATATTAACACATGCTACTGGGTACTTTAAAATCTAAACTTTTAGGGGGTGTCTTATCCTGAAGTTCCAAAGGCGTTTTTTAAAATTTGATTTTCAGACATTGTGGCCAATCACTGTCTCCGCATAATTTACGAGACCATTGATTGTCCACCCATTTATCAATATACATACATCATTTTAATTAATTATTTAAAAGAAAATAATTTCCAACAGCAGCCATTGCTGACATCAACAGCTTTTCGTTTAAATTCTTTACTCATTCAGCATCGCCGGTTCTACTTTACTCTGCCATTTAAACGCACTACATTGCGCTAACCTAGCTTGTCAAATGCACATATTTAAATGTGGTGGCCAATCATTTTCAAATACACTTTCATAGAAAAAATTAGTTTTTACGAAGGTTCTAGAAAAATGGGGCAAACATGGACCGAATCCCATGCATTGGTTGATTGTTTATGGAGACTTCAACTAATTCCGTAGAATTTAGAAGATTTCAAGGAAGTTAAAGATTTAAAAATAATTCGAAAGCATTTAAAACATTCCAGGCAATTAAATAAAAACTTATAATTTCCTTATCAAAATCAAAGAAGTAAAAATAGGAGACATTTTACATGTTGAATTCCATAAGACATAAGAATGGCTAGAGCAAGAGCGAAATGTGTGTGTGTGTTTAATAAAAAAACATGGGTAAATTTATTTGTCTAAGAGAACGATTTGGTGAACATGTCTGTTGAAATTTCTCAAATGTGATTTTTGGGCCACCCTAATACTAAACCAGTCTGCTGTTTGATTTGGCATTTAGCGGCGCGTACGCGTACTAAAAAAAGTCACCTGAAAAAGCAGAATGGTCAGTTTTAGTCGTACATTACGAAAGAGGTTTTTTTTTTAACAAGGAGGTATCCATTTATCGTTTTTGGAAGATGAATATTGAACATTGCTGATCCGAGTATTCTGGGTCCTTAAAACTCACACTTGTTGTATATTGCAGGGCGAGTGGAAACCAAAGCAGATTGACAACCCCAACTACAAGGGACCATGGGTGCATCCTGAAATTGACAACCCTGAATATCAACCCGATCCTGAAATCTACAAACGAGATGAAATCTGCGGAATTGGATTCGACCTCTGGCAAGTCAAGGCAGGAACCATCTTCGACAATGTTCTCATCACGGACGACATCGAGTACGCACGCAAAGTCGGAGAAGAAGTTTGGAAACCTACTTTTGTAAGTAACATTTTTCAAAAATCTAGTGTCAGTACAATGAATTGGGTGGCCACTGGGCTTGGAGATAGTCGACAATTTTTACAGACTGGAAAATGACAGTGAATTAATCTTTTGCCCGTAAATAAAAAAAAAGATCTCAGAAAAGCCTTTTCAATCAATTGGTAACAATCAAATTATGCAATTTTTAATTAATTTTATATGAATTGTTTTGAATTTAAAAAGTTCACTTTGTAATATTTTCAGGTGTGAAAGCATTTACCATAGGGAATTCTAGTCGTTTAGTTTTAATATTTGAGTTTTTTTTAGTCTTAATTTATAACCGTTTTTGGGTGTCCGAGAATCGAAATTGCACAAAGAGATTTGAAAATAATTATGTTCCTTAAAAAACTGGTTTTAAAAAAACAAATACTAAAAGAAAATCAATTTGTGAAAAATACTTGCACAAGAGTTACAATAAAAGAAATATATATTTTTCAATAAAATTGTAAAGCGGCCCATTAGAGATATATAAATGACAATAAAAAAAGGAGAAAAAAAGAACGGACATCTGAACCTACCTCTTTCTCGCTTCTTTATTGTATGTCCGTCTTTTTTATAATACAAGGGTCCAACATGTTTCGAAGCCTTCTAAGCTTTCTCTTCTGGGAAATTTTAGTAGGAAATTCACAGGGAATACTTGTATGTTATTCTAGTATCATATAAAAAGTAGAAAATCTAAAATTGACTAATAATAGACGTTTCAGAATTTCAAAAATTCTAAATGTTTTTAAAGTAAAACGATTTCTAAATTGAATCTTTCAAAGTTTTACTGTTTCAAATCACAATTAGTTTTAAAAAGTTGAAAAATTCAACTGTTCGGTTGGAAATTGAAATATTTTGTTAAAAAGTCATACTTAATAGTTGAAAATTCTACTGTTTTATTGAAAATTTTAACCATTTGGTGGAAAATCTCCTTTTTGTTTAAAATTTATATTTTGGTTTTAAAAAATAAATTGAAATCTTTTCCAAGTTAAAGTTAAACTTTAAAAAAAATTGTCGTTTTCTATTAAAAATTCATGTGTTTTGGTACAAAATTAATCTTTCTTGGATAACAATTTTCGGTTTAAAAATTCGTCTTTTTGGATTGAAAACTCAATTTTTTTGAAAAAAACATTTGTTTAAATTCTTATTTTGATCTTAAAAAATCAATTAGTCTTTTTTGGATATTTCAACTATTGTTTTAAATTTTCTCTCGTTTTTTAAATAAAAATTTTCGTTACTAAATTTTCGATTTTTTAAATAAAAATTCACCTTTTTGAATAAAAATATAACTTTTTAGTAGAGAATTCAACAATTTTGTGGAAAATTTATACTTTTTGTTCGACAAAAATCATCGTTTTGGATTGAAAATTCAATTTTTTCGCAGAAACTTATTTTAGGTTAAAAAATTTAAGTTTTGCCTTTGAAAAGTCAACTGGGATCTTTTTTGAATGAAAATTCGACAGTTTGTTGAAAATTGATCTTTTTGATTCAAAACCTGCTTTTAGTAGAAATTTCATTTTATTTTTGTGAAAATCTATCTTTTCGGTTAAAAATTATTCTTCTCTGCTTGATTATTCAACTATTTTGTCTAAAAGATTTGGGCAAATCACTTTGTTAAGAAATACATTTTTTTTATATATTTAAATTCTTAGTTGAAAATTCATCTCTTTTGTTGAAAGTTTAACTATTTTGTTATAAAATAATCTTTTTTAATTGATAATTTAACTACTTGGGTAAAATTTTAACTGCATCATAAAAATTTTATTTTTCGATTTAAGACTAATGTATTTGGTTGATAATTTAACTGTTTAGTCGAAATCCTTTTTTTGTTTGTTCAAAATTAATTTTTAAACTGAAAATTTAACTTCCATTTTTTAAGATTGATCTTTTTTGGCTGAAATTTCTTATTTCTTGAGTGAAAAATTTTTAATTGTTGAAAATTCGTCTTTGGTTTCAAAATTATAATATATTTTTGGTTTGTTGTATCAATTTCATCTTTTTTGATTTAAATATAAACTATAACACTTTTTTGTTTAATATTTATCCTTTTAGGTTAAATATTCAACTATAATGTTAAAAATTTGATTATTTTGTTGAAAATTCAAGTATTTCCCTAAAAGGTCATCTTTTATAGTAGAAAAGACATTTTTTAAATTTAAAATAAGTAAAATAAGTATTTGAATATTAATGATAAAGGAACATGGAAAAAATGTCAGGGGAATTAAAAAAATGAAGTATTCGGACAACCTGTCTAATTCTACTAGTAATAACTAGCAAAACATTTGTGAAAACTAAAAAGAACTGATGTCGTTTCATATAAAAAACATTTTTTTTTGAAAAATGTTTAAATTCACAACAACAAAAAACCTTCATTTTAACCATGTTTTTTGCAAATGAATTTTTTCTGACCGCCGGTTCTTACCAAATTTTGAAGAATGATTGCATTTTAATAAGTAAATGAATATTTTTTTCGGGTAAACATTCTCTACAACTCTAATGTTTCCAATTTTGAAAGTAAAATTTTCTACGGCTGAAATCGTTAGAACAATTTTTATTACGATAACATTTCTTAAGCAAATACTTATATTTTGCGATCATTCAGTTTCTTTAAAATTAGAAACAGTAGAGTTTTAAAGAATGTTTTCCCGGAAAAAATAAGCCGTCTTTTTTTGTGCTGCAGTCGTTTTTCAAAAATTGGTTAAGAAGCGACGGTCAGAAAAAATTGTATTGCAAAAAACATGGTTAAAATTAATGTTTTTTTGTTGTTGTTTTGAATTTGAAAAATTTACATTTGTATTAATTGATTATTTTATACCAAATTTATAGTTAATGTGCGATCAGTAGAAAATGTTGAAATTGAATCATTTTGTAACTTTTCATTTGTAACTGAAATTGTTAAATTTTGAATAGCATAAGCCACACCTTTCAAACCCGTAAGAGGGAGAAAGTATAAACAAAACAAGGAATAACATAAGTCACAATGCGACATATTAATGAATAAAAAAATGACACTCGAAGGATTCCAGTATTTTAAAAAGAAATTTAATTTCAAAATTACATAAGTAAACATACATTTTTATGTTATAAATTATTCCCGATCGCGTGAACTTTCAGTCTCTTACAAATATCGACGATTCCAGCTTAAAATTTGCAAAATTTATAATTAAATATAAAATTGATGAAACTTTGAAGTATAAAATTGTGCAGTTTTAAATGCCTAATTTAAAATTTGTTTTATTTTCAAGGCTTTAAATTCAACATTATTTAATTTTCAATGGTAGAATTTGAAAATGTTAAATTTTAGTATATTAGATTTTAATTGTTCATTTTGAAACGTTTCATATTAAAATTTACAATTTGTCATACTTTTTTCTAGAATTGAAAAATGTTCCAAGTTTCTATTTTAAATGTTTCGAACGAAGATGAGTTCCACGTTGACTGCTTATTGTAGTTTAATTTTTATTACCTGAAGTAAGAACATTTTCAACTATAAAGCTTGATTTTTTCCCTTGCATTTTAGCGGCCTCCTCAGTGGATTTTGGTCTAATAATTTAATTAAGAATGAGGCCTGCTTGAGACTGAAGCACTTTTTAAATGTGTGCTCTTAATATTTTGCAGGAAGGCGAGAAGAAGATGAAGGAAGCCCAAGAAGAGGAAGAGAAGAAAGAAAGAGAAAAGGATGCGAAAGAAAGTGGAGAAGAGAAGGAGGAGGAAGACGAAGATGAGGAAGAAGAGGATGAGAAAGAAACTGAAGTTCCTGAAGTAGAGGTAAGTGCTTGTCCTAAGCGAATCCTATGTTATAATAAGAAAACAATGAAAATTATGCATGATGAGAAACACCGTTTCCGACCTTCATGAGTGATAAAAAAGGTGGAATTCCTCGTTGCTGAAGATAATTTTCAATATAAAAGTTATTTCATGTAAATTTCTCTGTAACCCTACTAATTATTATGCTTGTTATTTGCTTTCAGGAACACGATGAATTGTAAATATGTGGTGCCACAAATGGCACAAACAGACTGTATTCCAGGAGCTGCTGCTTAGCCCACGGCACGCGCCAGCGCGTGGTAGGCATGGAGGATAACTTGAGGGAATGTTGCAAGACTGCAATAGTAGTCTTGGATCCGCAATGCGAAAGGATGCTTACTTTCTACGGTGTACATTTTATATTTAAAATCTAAGGAACTCGAGAGTCTTCTTCTTGTGCTTTCCCTAAAGATGAAAGCATTCGCGACCTCTCGCTTTTCGTGGATCGAGAATTATAGATCCAATGTGTCGAACACACAAACAACCCGAACATTTTATCCAACATCTTGCCCGTGTCCCCGCCGTTACAGCAGCTCCAAAAGACTAAGTTGTTCAGTTTTTGTTTGTCAAGTGTTTTTATATTATACAGAAAAAAAAATTAAAGTGTAATTTAATATCGCTATATATAAATATATTATATATAATTATCATCCATATGCAACGTACTCGTAAATCGATGGATGGATGTGTGAAAACGTGATTGAGTGATAATAAAATAATAATTATATTAAACCATCAATAACCATGTAATAAGTGAATAAGGTAAGACCTTTTTTTAGATGTGCACAAGTCTGTCATTTTCGAGCGTCTCCCATCGTTTGTAAGGCAAATTTTGTCCAAGATTTTCTTCAAACTTATGTAATTGTAAAACAAAATTAGGTCCATTTGTAAAATTTTACAAATTAAAATGATTATAGAAACATAATGCCGTACAGTATATTGAGTATTTTTCTCTGAAACCTTTAATGTGACAAAGTAATTCCTGTTTCCATTCAATAATATTTAATTGAAGACCAATTCCATTTCAAATCAGACAACATTTCAAGAAAAGTCTCAGTCATGTTGTCAGAAAGTTTCTTTGAACTGTATTATTTTTCGAATGTGCGTAGGTACCTGAGACTGCTTTTGTAATCGGCGTTGAAATTCTTGCTCTTCCCATTGATCCTAAAAAAATGGCTGATATTTTTCTAAAATTACTGAGAGTACATTTTCTCAACAACTCCACTTTTTTACGGTTTTTGTGTGTGTAGAAATAGCTGGTAATATCTACAACATGTTTCGTGAGCTTCGTTCTAAGTAAGTTAATGCTTCGCATTGAACAAAATTATTATGGAAAAATCGAATTTTTGCAAGCTTTTGCAGCTTTTTTGCAGAAAGTTGAAACATATGGAAAAATTCTTTAAGAAACGCATCTTATTTTGTGATAGTTTGCATAGTTCACAGTATCGAATCCATTTGAAATTAGGCAGAGTCCTATACTTATCTCTCGGGGACGAAATATGTTGTTTTTTAGAGAAAAGTAGGCTATACTTTTTTTTCGATCTCAAAAAAAAGTTATGCTTCGAATTTTATGCTTTGTTTAAAAAAGAAACTAATTTTTTTCTTTATACCTCTATAATTTTGACCTAATTGAGATATATATATTTTTTTGACTAATATTTATAATTTTCGTCAAATTTTGTGAACACGAAAAAGAAGCACGTTTTCTGGAAAATGCCCTTTTTTCAGTCTTACAAGTATTTTTGAAAAGTTTCTACTATTACCAGAAAGACATCTTATCAGTATCATGCGTGCTAAACCATTTTTAGGGCCGGGAGAAATTTTGTTTTCCCTACAAATGTAATTTTAAATTTTTTCTCGCAAACTAAAAAAATATCGTAAAAGAACGAGAAATTTTTTATAGCAATTTTTTAAAGGTGCAAAATTTTTTCGTTTTGAAAAAAAGTAGGAAATTCGATTGAAATAGAAAATAATGTGATGGCTACAAAATTTATTTAGCAAGCATTAAACTTACGTGATGTTTTCATTATCAAAGTACAAGTTAAAAAAATTTAGGTTGGGTTTTCTAAAAAAATCGTTTTTGAATTTTTTCTGAAAAACCGCTGCCATTTTGTTAATTTTCCATCAAATTTTGAAAAAAGATTAACGCTATTCGAAACAAAAAGATAATCATAAATTTCTAAATTAGACCAAAAGTGATAAAGGTTTAAGGAAAAAAAATCGGGTTTTTTGAAAAACAAAGCTCACGACATTCAAACATACATAAGTTTTTAGACCTTTTTTTTGCAAATCGGAAAAATACGTATCGCTTAATTTACTTTAAAAACTATATATTTCTTCTCTGAGAGGTTCTGCGATTTCAAGTGTAGTACTCTGCCTGATTTGAAATGGATTCGGTTACAATAAGAATCCAAACCTCAAAAATGGTTTAGTCAAAGATATTTGGTTTAGCCCGCAAAATGCTGCCATTTTTATAATAGTAGAAACTTTTAATGAACATTGGAAAAAATGATAGGTGGGTTTCTCCTTTTTTCAAAATTCAATGAAAAATATAAAGATTCTCTCGAAAGCCTGACTTATTTTTCTTATATTTGGTTTACTTACAGTTTGTGCTTAAAAGTTACAACCGCATTTTGAGACAAAGAAAATTATTTTTTCTTGAAATATCACTTTTTTGAGGTAAACGATGTAAAATGTTAGAAAAGAGCAAAAAAAATTTTGTATAGAATTTACCCAGATAAAATCTTAAATACTCATTCTCCTTCATAACATACTGCTTGCAAAATCTTTCTGTCAATTTTTGAGAGTGCAAGTAATTTTCGAATGTTTGCAAATGTAT
>NC_046663.1:110137925-110142816 GCF_010883055.1 Belonocnema kinseyi
GTTCCTTTATTTTTCCATAAAGTTATATAATTTAAATAATGAATCATTCTGGCACCCTAAGCTGAACCTCTGCCTGATTCGAAATTAAATTGGTCTAAACTTATTTGAAATTAATTAAAAACGCGTTCTCTTATTTTAGAAAACTTTAACCATTCGGCCAACTTGAAGCCTCTGGTTTTTTTAACATCAGAATAAAACTGAAGAATTAGACTTAATAATTTAGAGCTTTAATAGAAGCCTTCATTATTTCTCATTTTAAGGCATTCGAAAACAATTTATAAATTGGGATCTTATCATTAAAACAAATCGAAGATAAAACTCTTCTTTTCGGGAAAGATGACAGTCTAAATTTTTATATGTGAAATTAAAATTTATGCCATATAAACTTGTAAAAGAAACACTGAACGCTTTCAATTTTGTATACTGATCAACGTTCAAGTTCTTCATTTTTCTAGAGAGAAAACATTCAATTTCAAACGTCTATCCAAATTGGTAATATTCAAGTTTAGAAGTATTGAAACTTGCATTCGAAATCATACAAATGCTTCCAAAGGGAGCTTTAAATTTTGAAACCATAAATATTGAGCGCGTAAAACTTGAAACCTCTTAAAGTTTGTAAAGAAGGTGCACATGAATCCTTTTATCGCTTTTAGCTCGGCCTTTATTGATTCATAATATCAATTTGAATTTTCGTGCGAAAATCTTACTGGCGCTCTCTGGCGAAAGAGGCTTTAAGGCAAGATCCCAGAAGAATTTTACGCCAGTCAGCAAAGATATCAGTCAAAGTTAACACTGATCACAGAACAGTGGTGTCTACAGTCAAGATAATTTTCCGGTACTTTATGATCTTTGCTTTTTCCGCTGATCTAGTGTGTATTTCTTAATTTAAGGTAAGAAATCAATAATGATGTCTTATGAATTTATTTTCAACAGATTTTTAATATTAGCGTTTGGTTACTGAATCTGAATATGTTTGATTTTCAGCTTGATCTGCTGCTAGGATGTGTTCTACAATTGCTCTTAACAACGGATTAATAGTACCTGTTATAGGACTAGGAACTTGGCAAGGCGTTGTATGTAGAATTATTACAAAACTATCACTTGATACATGTCATTATATTGATTCTGATTTAGCATTCTGCAGTCCCATTTTTAATGATATCTGTTTTGAGAATAATCACATTTCTGCTTTAATTTGATTAAATTAATTAATCAATTATTATCTTTATACTGTATGTTTCGTAATTTTTAGTATTAGCGGACTTATCAGTATTTGATATAATTTCCCCTCGAAAAAGCAAACCAAATGATAAAATTTGATAGATTCTCTATCCACAAAAAACATTATGTCGAATTAAAATGCTATTCATTTCAAAAATATTTAATCAAAATCAACCAACTGCTTGAAGCACATTTGATACAAATCCTATCAAATCGAATGAAACCAAAATTACGCGAATCAAATTGTATCTGAACATTTGATAAAAATCCTATCTAGTGCAAGCAAACGAATTTTACGAATAAAAATCTATCAGCACTATCTATAAAATAAAATTCTATCAATGCGTAATTCCTATACTTTTCTATTATCATATTTTCATGATGCCTCCATTAAATCTTATCCACACAGAACTTGTATCGTATCCTATCTTGCAAAATTTTGGAAATTTCTACCAAATTCTATTGATCGAGAAATCTTATATACTTTTAATTCTGTCAAGAGATTCTCATTAATATCTATTGAATCTTATTGCGGCACTGGACATGTATTAAATCATATTTTCCATAATCTTGGGAGATTTTATCCAACTCTATTCGTCGAGACATCTTATACATTCCTATAAAAATTTCCTAATTGCAGGAGATTTGATACAGTTTTAATAAAAATATATTGGCAGAAAAGTATAAGATTTCTCGAGAAGTTTGGTTTTGGTTTTGCATTTCATATAGCTTAACAAGAAAATGTTGATAGAAAAAATATGAAAATTTACAACGGATAGAATTTTATGAAAATTTTCGAGATTTAGAGACATAGGGTTAGAGATACAACTCTCCTGTAAGATAACATTTGATCGAATTTCAATGGGGAAAAATTGATGTCAACATTAATATCAATGTCAACAGAGGAAATCAGATATAAACTTCCAAGATTCTGGAACATAGAATTTGATACATGTTTTGTGCTATTTAGACTTAATAGAGTTTAAATAAGAAAAATATAATATTTCCCATTAAATTTGGAAAGCTTTCATTCGATTTATATTTAAAAAGCGTATTAAAGTGAAGATAAGAATTTGTGATAGCATACTTTCTATAAAAAGCGTTTGATAAAAATATAAATCAAGTACTTAAAATTGCGGATAAAGAAAACGGATTGAAACGTATTAATGTTTTATTATCATATCCTATCAAACTTTTTCAGCGGGATTCGTTATTCGTAGAAACAAAGAGCCGATTGGGAAAATTCGAATCGCTCTGTATGATTAATGAATCCGCAATCTTAATTGGATATTTCTGATAGCAACCGACTCACTACTATTTCAATTTTAACGTTTTATTTATTTATTAAGAATCTATTTTATGGATATGCCCTATACTGTTTCCAAATGAAAATGCATACCAGAATCTGACACTCTGGTATATAATTAGTTTCACTCCCTCGCTGATTTCAAATTTTTTAATGTTTTGTGAAGTAAGGGAGCATATCCTCAAAATTTTCGATCTGATTAAAAAATGTAAAAAAATAATGAGGTTGAGGTCCGATTCAAACGTGTCATTACGATTCAGAAGAGGGTCGTCTAATCTAATGTCTTAATAGAAACCGATTTAGTAAAGCAATCATTCAATCGTTTCTTATTTCCTGCGAAGGAAAGTTTATTATTTTATGTACGTTTGATCTAAAACTTTAAATAATACTACTTTACTTTCGTAATAAAAAGTAAACTTCTGAGTTTATATTCAATTATTTATTCTTCTCACATTTGCAATAAATGAAATGAAGAAAAATGAAACTGATTAGGCTTCCCTTCTACTTTGAAACTGATTAATTGTATAACAACTTAAATTGTTATAATTAATTTTATTAAGATTTGTGGTTGCGCATGGAGGATGAATGAGATTTTATGCTCTGTATAATAGTATTTAATTGAGAAAATATTCCTATTCTAATTTTACATGTTATTTTTCCCTATGCTAGATTAAATTTATTAAAACAACTCTTTGGTTGATGCCGTAGTAAAATCATATGTGTAAAATATCGGTTTTTCCGTATTCAAAGTTTTAATAATTTTCACATTCGTAGATGTAAGCCGTAGCTAAATAATCTTTTATACTGAAAGAGGAAGACTCAACTCTTAAATAATTTCGCTCGCTATCTTTAGATTTTAACCTTTCGAGGTTCAATGAACTCTATTCGCATACAGGTCTCTGCGCTGGAGAGCCTTTTCTTAAATTTACTGTTTTTATTAATCCGCAATAATCATCTATGATCGTTTTACTTTCTAACAAAAGAGGCTCAATAGCAACTCATTAAGTTTTTACACTTCGCTTTTGTGTAGTGTCCTCACGCAGGGCAAAAGGTGTCACCTGTCCACTAGGACTATGTTCGCACGCTGTTTATATTATAGACCTGAGTCGAGTCGCTCTCGGACTACAGGCACTCGTCTACCTGATTTACGAGGATTAGGACGAGGGAAGGCAAGGTATTGCTTATAACTTATTTTGTTATAATCTGGATATTTCCAGTTCTGGATGTACTGCCTCTACAATTTTATTCTTTTAAAAGGGAAAGTCTCTTAGACTTACACTCAGGCTGTCTAGAAATATTCTCTTGCTTCGGATCGAGATATAAAACTTTTCTTGACCAGATTTAGAGAGGTATACTCCCGTCTGCCCATAAAGAATTAAGGTTCTCGAAATAAGCCTTCGTATTTCAAAATCCAACTTACTTGGCCAAGGTTAATGGGTATAAAATACCTTGCTCTTCGGTTGATTTAAGAAATTCTATTTTAGATAATAGTTCAAATTCTGGCTACGCAGCACTTTACCATAAAGTCTGAGATTTTCTCAAATAAGACATTTCTCGTCTAAGTATAAATTGCCACTATGGGACTTAGAAAAATTTTCATTTAATCTTGGCATTTTTCGCCTAAGTCAATTCAGTCCTCTGGACTTAAAATAATTTTCAAAATTTTATCAAAGATTGGACGTTTTCCGTTAGAGTTCAAATAATGTCCTTTCTTGGACTTAGAATGTTTTCTATAAAATGGCTCTTGAAGCGCAAAATCAAAGTTCCCGGAGGAAAAATTAGCTAAGCGTAGCGTATAAAAGGCAAAGCGGACTTTGAAAACGATTACTCTTGGAACGGGGTACACTAGGTATACTAGCTTCCGCCTCAGAGTTCTTTTCTCTTACTAATATTCTGTAAACTTAGGTTTTTAGCAGTGTCTCCAAAACGTGGGATTTTTCGACCCCTACCACTCTCCCATCTGGGAGCGACAAATTCAAGCGTAGCGTGTCCCTGAGGCGGCTCTGTTACATGTTGCGTAGGCCAGCCCAGAGCTGCCAGATCGTGGATGAAATTTACCCCCACCATACCTACCGTTTGGGAGCCGCAAAACAGAAAGTGCATGATTACCACTGTGAGTTCGTATGTAAGCCGAAAATGCACGATTCGACCTCGGAGTTCTGCTGTACGATGATTGCCGATCTGAAGGCTTCGGAAGACTTCGGTGGTCTTCTATTTATATCTTGCTCCCCATTTGAAAGAAATTGAAGAAATGCCGAAAATGCACGAGCACGAGCCCGAGTCCCCCCGACTTCACGATTCGTTTTCGGTGGCTAACTGGCTATTTGGAGGAGTTTTTAAGTAAACTGAATTTCGCAGGGTGTC
>NC_046663.1:110142916-110146149 GCF_010883055.1 Belonocnema kinseyi
ATCTCATGATTATAAAAAGAGAAAAAAATTGTAAAGGTAAGTCTTTGTAACATTTTAATAACTAATTAACATATTTTTAAATTATTTTTCCTTGATTCTGGCGGAGGTTCATACATGGTACAAAAAGCCGTCCTGAAATTTCAAATAAAAACTGTACTCTCTATACATTAATTTTTCTAATTAAAAATAATAATACTTTTATAAATATTGCCAAAATTTATTTGAATATGATACACATTAACTTTTATTTTAAAAATTCCTGTAAATAGCTGGTGTTTTACAAATTTTACGATATTTGTGTACCATGTTTGACCTTAGGGAATATATTTCAGGAATAAAATTATAAAAATATATCCATTAGTTAGTAAAAGACTTACGAAGAATCGCCTTTCAAATTACAGTTGAAGTTGAAGAAAAAAATTCCACACATTTTTTAATAAAATTCCCTTCCACGCTACATTCAAAGGAAAATTTTACAACATTTTTGACAAATGATTATTCTTTTGAATGAGGTCAAGTTAATAACTTTTTGGCTTTTTCTCTTTGGAAGATATCAACGAATATTTTATACATTTTGGGAAATTTTTTCAATTTTTTAAATATTTCTAATATGTTTAAAACAAAATAAATTCCAAAAAAATATTTTTAAGTTACTACATTTTTCTTAAAATTTAAAAAAGCATTCAAGATGTAAAAAACTTGGCTTATATAATCTTCTAAATTTTTCACAGGAATTTAAGAAAAATAATTTTATCTCCTTGAAATCTTTCGAAATTCCCTTAAAGGTTCTTAAGTTTATTTTTTTGAAATCTTTGAAAATCTACATTTCTAAAAAATTTAAGTTTGAAATTAGATTTGAGATTCTTCCATTCTTCTAAATATTCCTTGAATTTACTGGATTATTTACGTTTTCTAAATCTTTAATCTTATCAAATAAAAACATTTCGATTTAAAATATTTAAATAATATAATATTTCAAACGATTATTAGAAAAATAATTCTTTTTTTTATTTTCAGACCTTCTAATCTTCTAATCTTTAAGAATTATTCCATTTTTTCCTGATGTTTTAATTGAAAATCCAATTATATGTTTAAAAATTGAACTATTCTGTTGTAAATTCGACTGTGTGTGTGTGTTTTAAAACATTTTTCAGTTGAAAATTCAGTTCTCCCATCGAAAGTTAAACTATTTTAAAATTTAAAATTTTTTAAATAACTGTTTTGGTTGATAATTTAACTGTTTTATTGAAAAATCGATTTTCTTATTGTTGAAAAAACATTTTCTTATACTAAAAATGTAATTGTATCATTTTTAGTTGAATTTTTGAGTGGGAAATTGACCTTTCTCAGTCAAAAATTCATCTATTTTAATCAAAACTTCATTTCTTTGGATGAAAATCCATTTTTTGGTGAAACTTCTTTTATTTTGGTATAAAATGGTTAAAATTTCATCTCTTTTTTTGAAAATTTATCTATTTTGTTAACAAAAATTGTTGTTTTTTTAAAATTGATTTCGAAAATTGTGAATTTATGTTTTCGGTAGAAATTTATTGGATTGAAAATTAAATTATTTGTTTGCAAATTTAATTTTTTTCTTGGAAATTTAAACATTTTATGGCAACTTTGATTTCTTGGAGTTGATAATTATTTTTCAACTGAAAATTTATCTGTTAAATTTTTCGTTGAAATATTATAATTTTAGTTGAAAATTAATTTCTTTTCTTGAAAATTCTATTTTTTATCTGAAAATTTAACTAGTCCATTTTTGATCGAATACTTATTGTTTTAATTTAAAATTCGTTTCTATAGCTGAAAATTGATCAATTTTGTTGACACTTTTTTTTCTTGAAAAACATTCTTTTTAGTTATAAATTAATCTTCTTTGTTGGTGAATTATTTGAGTTTAAAATTAAATTTTTTCAACTGCAAGCTTCAGTATAAACTACAATATTTAAGTTAAAAAATGTATTTTAAATTAATTTCTTAGGTTGAAAATTTAACTATTTTGTCGAAAATTTGTTTTTTATTTGTGAAAAATCAATTGTTTACTAAAATTATGACTAAGGCATGCAGAACAAAATTTGAAACATTTTAGACCCAGAAGTCTTGTTTCCTATATCTATTTACATAAAGTCCATTATATTTGCCTCTTCGCAATAAGCACAATGGTTCTAAGGTAACTCAGAATTTCAAAACCTGAATAGATTTGAGGAGCAGCTAGATCGTCATTCGTGAAGTGCTCGGGTTCCTGCTCGTGCATTTTCGGCTTTACATGAGGCTGAGCTTCGCAGCATTTAACAGAGTCGACTCACCGACACGCTACGTTTGAAGGTGTCGCTCCCAGATGGGAGAGTTGTGGGGGCCGAAAAATCCCACGTTCTGGAGATACTAGTTTGTAGCCTAAGTTAGCACAATATTAGAAGATACTTGAGGATGGTTAGTCCTCAAGATCCGCAGCGTCTTCGACGCAACCCGCAACTGTCTATTCTGTTTGGGACCTGGGTCGCGTTGCCCTTTTTATAGTCCTCGTCCCATCCTCTGGCTCTTAAGCAACATAAAAAAGTGGTTTAGAGGGAGGCTTAGAGTTAGCGCTCAAGGAATGCCGCATTATGCCTTTGAATGTAGGTCGTTCCCGCGTGAGTTGGACAACTAGATAGTATGTGAGCTAAATGTTCGGGGTGTGCATGGCACGCCCTGCAGCTATCATCGGGAATGTCTTGGCTCAAAATGTGGCGAGGGTATGTTAAGGTGGAAATGACACCGTCTTGGCATGCAAAAATGAAACCCTCTGTACCAGACTTCAATCCGGGCGATTTAAGGAAAGCAAACGTTAGCTCACAAGACATTGACTGATCGTTCACATTTCTGTGGAAGATACCGCGCATCCTCTTATCGAGGAGCTGTTCAAGAAAGTTTTTCTCTTGTGCTTTCTTAATCCGGGCTTTCAGGAGTGAGTACTCGACATAGATTAGATTTGATTCATTTTGCTCACCCCTAATACTGAAGTCAAGTCCGAGTGTTTCAGCAGCCTCCTCCGCTGCTTTGTACAGAAATGCTCCTTTGCCCACTTCTTCGTGATTCCTGACCATTTTAAGAAGATGGTCTCTTCCATTTGCAACTCTATGTGTTGCACCCAGAATAATCCTGTTGTGAAGACATTCAAGACTCAATATTCCGCGACCCCCTTCACGGCGTGAGATGTACAGTCGCGGAACGGAAGACTTAAGATGCAT
>NC_046663.1:110146249-110147259 GCF_010883055.1 Belonocnema kinseyi
TACAAACTTCATGATTATATGTTTCATATATTGTACAAAAATATTTTATTTATTTTATTTATTTATTTATTATTTTAAAATATTTTATTTGTTACTAAAAATAATATTTCAATGTTTCAAACTTTTTTGTTACAAATTCAAGTTCTTGTATGTAAAATATTTTGAAACAAAATGTCGTAATTTTTCCATATCACTTAACTTTAGAAAAATTAAGAAACATAATTCTTTCAAATTTGTGTAAGCTTAAGAGATATTCAAAAATTTTGAAACGATTCGAAAATAATTAAAACTTGTAAACATTTTTAAAGGAATAATTAGCATAATTTTTTATTTCAAACAATTAATTTAAAAATATTATTTTTAAACATTTAAAAACGTTGCAAAAGATTTCAAATATTCTTAAAGCATCTGGAAAACTTTAAAAGCATTTTTTTAATTTTGCAGAATTAAAAAAAAAATAGGAAAAATTTGAATAATTTTTAAAGATTAGAGATTGGAAGTTCTGACAAGATTTGAAAAACATAATAATCAAGTAAATTCAGGAAGTATTTGGTAGACTTGATGAGATTCAAACAAAATTTAAACATAAGAAGTGTTTTGGAAACGCAAGATAAACTTTAGGAACTTTAAAAGAATCTCGAAAGGTTTCAGCAGAATAAACAAAGTTTCTTCAAATGCTTGGGAAAATTTAGAAGATTATAAGGAAATTTTGTTCTAAATTTTGAATGATTTTTTTAATTTTTGCGATAAAAACTCAAAGAGAGTTACCAATATCTTGCAGAATTTAAAGCGTTTTTAATAGATACTAAATTTTCCTAATATTTTTAAGATCCTATGAATTAAAAATAGAAAGTCTTTAAAATCTCCTAGCATCTTTTCTGACACATCTGATACATTCAAAAATCTTTTTTTTTTTTTAATTTTCTTAAGAATCTTATAATAATTATTTACATATAAATTTTTAAACAAACTGATAATACTTATTTTCTTGTATATGAAATCTTTACAAA
>NC_046663.1:110147359-110151945 GCF_010883055.1 Belonocnema kinseyi
TTTAAGTTTTATTTTGATTTGCCTACAGATAAGATGTTTTCAAATTTATCCAACTTTTTTATTACAACTTTAAGTTCTTGCAATTCAAAAAGAAACTTTTTACAATTTATACTCGTAAGCTGCTGTGATACGGTGAAAAAAAGCTTAAAAATGAGCCCAAGAACATTAAAAATGTGGACCATTTCGAAAGTTAATGAAAATTTAAGAAAACATTGAAATTTACACTATTTTTGCAATATCTACTTAAAAACTAGACAAATTGACTTCACCCTGGGCTTATTTTAAACAGAATTTCGAAAAAAATCAAACTTTTGAAGAGAAATTTTTTTAGCTCCGGTATAATTGAAATTAAGAGAATTTATTCAGTCATAAGAAAGAGAGGAGGTCGAAAACTTTTTCACGCTACTGTACATTATCAGAATAATTCAGATCCCTCGGGTTTTTGTCCATATGGATTTAAATTTTCAAGAAGTGAATTTGGAGATGTTATAAAATAGTATAACGGACATCCCCGCACTCTTTTTTTGCGAGATAATAACAAAAAACTGTACTCTAGTAAATAAACATGTTATGCATGTGCACTATTTGGATGTTAGGCTTGGTTTTCAACTTTCTGTCATTTAATTTTTCAGCATTTGGAAATTATTTATGAAATAAACTTTTTCAATTGCCTAAAAACAAGGTTAGTTCCTGACTTATTTGGTCTGACTTAAGACGTATTAAGGAGGGGAAGCCGTGTCCTGAGTCAACCGAAAAGTACTCGGATATGGAAACTCTGAGTGAAGAAGATTTAAACTGCAAAGTAAGAGCTATTTTTAGTTAAAACATGTTGAAAGATTCGTTTTATTTACTTTATATTTTCTATTTCAGGCATATTTAATAGAATACAGGATGCCAAATGATGCAGAAAAAGAGAACATTTTCATGTTACTCAAACAAACTTTTAATAATAGGAGAGAGTGGATTTTAAAGAAGTCACCGGCTATCACAGAAATTCACGAAAATAGCCTAGACTTTTTGATTATAACGGTGAAATGGTGAGTTTATAATAAATATCGATGAGAAACTCACTTCAGTTTTTTATATTGTAACAAGGATCACAATAGTTTAGCAACTAAATTTAAGGAGAAAGATCGGATTTTTGCTTCAAAAAAGGGGATTTTTGTGAAGAATGTGGAATTTTTCTTTCTTTGAAAAAGAGTAATGCATTTAAAGGTATATAATGTATTTAAAGAATGTTTCCACTTCTTACGTTTCTTGAAAAATTAATCTCAACTTCAAACAAAAAAGGAAGAAACCCACAACATTGTCAAAATTGAATATTTTAGAGAATTTCGAAAAAAGGGGAATAGCGGACTGATTGTGATCCCTGTTGCAATTACAGCAAATATAATCAGCTGTCTAAAAATATATAAGTAGAAAATTTCAAATTTGTAATATTGCAATATTTAAAATTAAAACAGATCCAGCTAGAATATCAGATGCTGATGTCAGAAACCGGTGTTAACGAAACATTTGTGGGCGATTTTCCAGCAATTTATACATCTCAAAACTTTGCTCACTGCAAAGAATTCAAAAGTTGCATACTAAAGGAGGCACAGCAACTAATAAAAGACTGTAACTTTTTCTTCATTTAAGATTTTTGAATGGTTTAGAAAAATGTTAAAATAGTTTGTTTTTTTAAACACTAATGCATTTATGCATTTACAATTACATATAATTTGAGAGCTTTAGCTTTACTACCCGCGATTTTACCCAATACTAATTTCTCAACGGGTAAAAGGTCAGCTGATGACATCAGAGAAGGGAAGAATGGAAAAAAGGTTCTTAGAAAATTTATTTACATGTATATATGCATATATATTGAATTTTCTATTAATTACAGATATAAATATATGTTTGAAATGTACACATTTTTCAGAGAAAAGGAAATAATGGTGCGGAAGTTCGAAAGGAGTGTTACAGATCATTGTCAACATCGGCGGAAAAATCGAAAATCCCCGACAATTGTCTTTCGAGGATTTTGGCGGTGAGAAAATAAATTATTTTTCCTTTTGTTTTTTAATTCACAATTGTTTTTTCAAATGCCGTACATAATCCTTATCAAAGGTGACACCAAGGACCGACTCTTCATACAAGCTGACGGATGTTACATCCAAATTAATGATCGCGCAAGCGCAATAACTGCGTTTGATTTGCTGTATAAATTGCATTACGTTCTAAACGTGCATTTTGCTCCTTCTCTAACGCTTTTTATAATTTTATGGAAGTTTATCTTTATAAAACCTCAAAATCGGAAAAGAACTCAGTGAGGTCCTTAGAAACAGCATTAAGAAACTTCAAATCAGCTGCCACTGAACTTTCGGACAGTCTTTAGTTTATTTTTTTGTTATCTAAATAATATTTCTTTTGTACGCTACGATATGTTTCATATAATTTAATAATAATTAATTAAATTAAATAATAATAATTTTAATTAATAATATTACTGTAATTGTTAATCATAATCAATTAGGTAATAATTAATTTAGTAATTACATATAAATATCATTGTGCAATTTATAAAAAGACTTAAAGCGTTGCTTTAGAAATAAATATATTTCATTTTCAATTTTTGATTTAATTATTTTAAAACTTTGAATAGATTTATTTAAAACAAGGCGGGAAACAAGCAACCAATGGGCGCCTGCGTTACGGGCATGCGCGTCTCTCAGAAAGCGTCTCATTTTTGACTAAGCAAAGTAGTTAATTTTGACTAACCAATTGGTAGTTTCGCCACCGTCCGCAATTGCGACCGGTGGCGCGCCATGTCCATAGTTTGACTAATTGAATTGGTTAAACGAAAATGACCAATTGAATGAGTTACTTTTGACTAATTGTCAGTTGCTGAGTTCTTGCTTCTACAATTAGTCAAAATTGAATGATAATTAGTTAAATTTAACTAATTCAGATTTAGAGAGTTCTTTCATTACTTTTCATTATCTGAAAGTCCTTCGTTTATCGACTTTTGAATATTATTTTTTCATTATACATACATATCTATTATATCTTATCAAAATTTAATATAAAAATCTTAAATGTTAAGTGTATTTAAATACTACAATTTTTAATGTTTCCAAATTTTTAGAAATAATTCAACAAATTTTACGTGTAATTAAAATAAAATGTTTTTAAATCTCATTCAACTTATTCCAAGTTATCTTTTTTTAATTTTCAAAATTTATGTAATTACTTAATCTGATTGAAAATAATTGAACCTCTTGAGATTAAAAGTGGGGATTTGGTTAAGAAGAAATGTGCTGAAAGTAATTAAAAAAAAAATCATTTTAATTTTAAAGACTGATAATTGTACACAATTTCCAGGCGCATCTTTCTTATTCTTCTACAAGAATTTTTAAGTTTTTAATTTTTTTTAATCAGTTTAGCCGACGTTTCTAAAACTCTTCTGAAGCTTAAATTCTTTTTTAACCTCATCAATTCTACTCAATATTTAATGAATTTATTCGATTATTTACATTTTTTTTTAATTTGTAATGTTATCGAATTAAAAAATTTTGATTTAAAAACTTTCTACCCTCTTTTTCGAAATTTTAGGAAATTGTTTGATGTGTATAAAAATCTTCTTTAATTTTCTTTTAAAGCACATTTTTCAAAATAAAAAATCATTCAAAATGTTCACATGATAATTAGGAAAATAATTCTTTTTTCTAATCTTCTCAGGTTTTTATAATGTTTAAAAATTATTCAAATATTTCCTGATTTTTTTTTGTATTTTTCAAAATTAAAAAAATGGCCTTTAAACTTTTTCAGATACTTTGACAATTTTTGACCTCTTTTTGAATGTTTTGAAATGCTTTAAAATAATCTCCTATAAAATTAATTTTTCGAAATAAAAAATTATTTTAATTATTTCTAGAAACCTAAAATATATTTTTTTCATATTCATGAAAACTTACCAGATTCTTGGAAAACCTTTACAAGTTTTTATTATTTTTGTATCCTTTTAAAATTTCTGAATATCTCTTAAACTTACTCAAATTTGAAAGTAGATTTTTAAAGCAACATATAATTTAAAAAATTATGTAACAACATTTCACGAAAAGGCCTAATAAGAATTATGTTCCTTAATCTTCTCAATTTTTCCCAGGAATTTAAAAAAAAAAACAGTTTTACCTCCTTGAAATCTTTCGGAATTCCTTTCAAATTTATAAAGTTTATGTTTGAATTATTTAAAAATCTAAGTTTCTGATTTTGCTTTAAAATCTTCTACAGTCTTTTTTTTAATTTTAGGAAATCCTTTTACGTGTTTAAAAACCTTTTTTAATATTCTCATTAAGTACGTTTTTTTAAATAATAAGTCATTACAAATTTTCCTACCAATCGTGAAAAAGTTCTGTTTCTAATTTTGTCGGACCTTCTAAGCCTTCTAATCATTAAAAACTATTTAAATTTCTCCTGATTTTCTTTGAAATTCGGCAAAATGGAAAAGATTGCCTTAAAATCTTCAGATTCTTTATTGAGAATTTTAAACATAGTTTAAAATGTATTGGAATTTTTTAAAATTATTTTTTCAAAATAAAAAATTA
>NC_046663.1:110152045-110164003 GCF_010883055.1 Belonocnema kinseyi
TTGGTACAGGGACCCTCTATCCGCAACCCGAGGACGCGTTCGGTGGTTTTGTCATAGGCCCTTCGGTTTGATTCTAGAGGAATCAAAACCGAACCGAATATACCGAATATATATATATAAATTGATGTATTTATTTACTAATTACAAAATCTGAAAAAAATTGTATTTTGTAATTAGTAAATAAATACTTACTTAAATCTATCATTTTTACATTCCCATTTTCAAAAATATACAATTTTGGTTTTTAAGAGATTCATAAGTTTAAAGCGTTGTTTTTAGTAGATTTCAACAAGATTTACAAATTATCTTCCTAGGAAAAAAGAATCCATTGAAAAGACGACTTTGTGAATTGCGTATCTGTCATTTGCAGATTCAGAAAGTTAAAACAGAATCGGTTTGAGACTATATGAATCGGTCATTTTCTCAAGCAGCATCGAATCTGACTTGTACTGCAATGACCATTTCAAGCAAGGTCACATTGAATCGGTTTCCTTCTTATTGAATGAGACTGAATTTTTGGTTGTAAAGCTGCCATATTTTACATGACTTTTTAAATTTATAAATATGTTGAAAGATTAAAAGAAATCATGCGTAGGTCTACTAGATTCCTTTTGATATTTTAGTTAATATAGTCTTTTACGGCATATAAGTTAGTTAAGAAAATTATAACGACTAAAAGTCTAAAAAACAAATCGGCGGCAATTTGGATTTCCAGTGATAGTATTTACGATATTTGAAAAAATGTAGTTTAAGTATACGCAGTAAACGTACGGAAACGAGCGCGAAGCGCGACAACGTAACCGCGCGCCCAAACTCGGCGCGAAGCGCCGCGCAATAAGACTGTGCCCGTGCGCCGGGCATATTTTTTTAAATAGTTGTCAAAAATTATATTCAAATATAATAAAATTCTAATCAGACAAATTCACTTTCTACAGGATAGTCCAAAAGAAGTAGAAAAAGCAGTAAGGTTTGCAATCGACGCTGGTTATCGACACTTTGATTGCGCTGCTATTTATGGAAACGAAAAAGAGATTGGAAAAGTACTTCGTGAAAAAATCTCTGATGGAGTCGTCAAAAGAGAAAATCTTTTTATTACTACGAAAGTAAAGACCAAAATGAAAAAATTAATTTCAATTTGAAAGAATCCCTTAATAAATTTATTTAAAATCCATTTTGTTTTCATTGATTTATAGGTTTGGAATGACGACCACAAAGAGGAACAAGTAGTTAAGGCTTGCAAGAAATCCTTGAAAAATTTCGGACTGGATTATGTTGATTTGTACTTAATACACTGGCCCGTCTGTGATTCGGTAAGCTTTAAATAAAAATATTTTAAATTGTATTTTTTTTATATTTTCTTAACTGCTATCTTATATATTTTTCACTTTAAATAATTACTTTTGAAGTTATTCTTTCCCCTATTTCCCAGAAACCCATTATTCGTTTTGCACCGACAAAATTATTGTATTCAAAACTAGAATATACATAAACAAGTTAAATAATTAAAAAATGGAATATTCAAATTTGATCAGCTGCGAAGTTGCATGTTCTGACTTGAACAATTTAAAGTGAAATGTTTAAACTCCAGCCACTTGAATTTTAAATCTGTAGAGGAGTGTTGACCTGTATCACATTTTCTTTTAAAGCCTTAACATAACAAATTTACAATGTTTATTTTACAGATTTCAACCCAAACTTTTTAGGCTTTAAATAAATCTTTCAATCTCAAATATTTTGTTCTCTGAATCTCTTTACAATATAATTTTTTTGAAATAATTTAATTCAAGTGCTCAAACTTTAACTATTTTAAATTGGAGTTTAAGAGTGATTACCAAAAAATGGACCTGTTCAAGTCCCAGTCATTTTCCACTTTTCACAGAAATAATTAATTTTTTCTACAAATGTTTCATACGCAATGTTTTGTGTAAAATGTCATCATACAAAAAATGAGAAGATGTTTTTAAACGTTAAAGTAAAAATCAATTAAATAGTAAGAATACTAATTTTTCCTATATTCTTAGATATTTTTAAAGTGTAGTTTCAAAATTTACGGAAATAATGATTTAATTATACTTATAATATCACGATTTAATTATTAATGATTGATTTTTTAAAAGCGAAAATATTCTAAATTATGATAAAAATTGAAATCATGTCAAAAATGTTTATTTAACATATAATTTTCTGTCGAACTTCTTATATTACCGCGAATAAATTTCGAATGAACTAAGCACATGCAATTAAAAAAATTCTTTAATGGTAGAAATAAATGAAAACCATTTCATTTGGTTCAAAAGTATAACATACCTCATAAAGGATTGTCTCTTCTTTTCTAAATGTAAAAATAAATATTAAATCTTTTCCCCTTTTCTTGAAAAATGACCTTATTTCCTCTTTTTGAGCTTCTTTTGCTGTGTGATTCCTTTTATCAATCATTTTGTATTTTTGAGGATGATGTTGATTACGTCGAAACCTGGCGCGGAATGGAAAAATGCGTCGAATTAAATTTGACGAAGAGCATCGGTTTGAGTAATTTTAATTCCGAACAAGTCAACAGAATTTTAAAAGTTGCGAAAATTAAGCCAGTAATGAACCAGGTTGAATGCCACGTGAATTTGAATCAGAAAAAATTGAGAGACTTTTGTAAAGAGAGAGGAATTGCAATTACCGCTTACAGCCCATTTGGAGCTCCCAACACTCCGGGATCAAATGCTGGATTCAAATCGACTGAAAAAGTGGCACTCGATTCTCCAATTATTGAGCAGATTTCGAAAAAGTATAATAAATCGAAATACCAAGTCGCCCTGAGATATCTGGTTAGATACGTTTAAATTTTATACTTTGCTTTTCCTAATTTGAAATTCTATCCTTCTTTATTATCATTATCGTCCAATAAAATTGATGTATTTATTTACTAATTACAAAATACATTTTTTTTCAGATTGATATTGGAACCATTCCGATTCCAAAATCTAGTTCTGAAAGTAATATCAAGGCCAACTTTGACGTATTTGATTTCAAATTAACGCTGGAGGAAGTTGAAGAAATTGATAAACTCGATTCTGGGAAACGAACATGCCCTGCATTTCAGTAAGCAATAATTAATTAATATTGCCTAATAAATTTCAATGTTTTTAATTTTAGTAATTTTCTCGTAGATACAAAGGATTCAAATACTACCCATTTGATGCAGAGTTTTGAAGAGATACAATGAAGTATACCTAGATATATGTTCTGAAATCGATTTATTATTTTCACTTAATAATATTTTTTATATATAATTTTAAGTACGGTTCAATTTAAGAAAAAGAAAGGAATGTATTACATATTTTAATAAAACAGAGATAAATAATGAAGTATGTGGATTCCATAACGTCCTTAGAGCTCGGACTCACTCTCCCAGTACCCCGTGCGTTGCCGAAACATGGAAAAATGTCCGAAAATGACCAATTTGGGAAATTCAATGCGCTAAAAATATGGCAATGCGCGGGACGACGAGCCGCACAACTTTCATTCAGAAATTTTGTTATCAAATTTATAGTTTTTTTTACTAACAATTAAAACCCGGAAACTTTCATTGTACCAATAATCAATCACCTTTAAAACTAAATTCGCGAAAACTCTACTTCGGCTCGAGGAAATGATCTCGCTTTTTTGTCTCAAAATAGAAAAATCTCTACTGATGCCAATTATGCTGTAAAAATAATTTTTTTGCTGATATTTTCAACATAAAAATTATTGCAAGCTACCACCGCCAGGAATCGTTTCTTTATATATATTTATTATAAATAAATATGACGACAAAAATTACAATTTTTTCTATTTGACGTTCCCGGTGCTCATCAATAATAGGAAAATTGTGGTAATCGCCGACGTTTCCTAGATTTACATTATATCAACATATACCATTATGATACAATAAACAAAAAAATTTGTATATACAAATTATTTGTTGAAAATGTGTTCTCTATAATTTTCAATAATTTTACGTTTTTTAAAGATATAACGCAAGAAATTTGAATGGAAACAATATTTTAATATATGCAAAATTTTCTATCAAGACTATTCTTCTTAATATTATAAACAAATTTAATAAACAAATGCATCATTCAGATATTTGTCGTCAGAAAAATTCGTTTTTTTCTATGTCAATTTTTTAAAACTAGAAACCTCATGCTAATTGCAGAAAATTCATAATTGGTTGATGAATTTTATGAATTTCTCAAACAAATTTAATTTAAAAATACATTATTTGGACATTTGCCGACGTAAAAACTCGTTTTTTTCAAACTCAGTCCTTTTAATTTCAGAAAAAAAGTTATTTTTTTCATTCAGTATTTACAGTTGGCCAACACAAAAGGGTTTCAAATTTGAATACAAGGAATTATCGTAAAGTTCCCAATTAAAAGAACTGATATTGAAAAAACGAGTTTTTCCGTCGACAAATGCATAAATAATCCATTTGATTATTTAATTTGTTTACAAAACCATAAAATTTATCAACAAATTATGAATTTTTCTGAAATTATTATGAATTTCCTCATTTAAAAAAAAATTGATAGAAAAAAACGAATTTTTCTGACGACAAATGCCTGAATAATGCATTTGGTTATTCAATTTGTTGATAATAGTAAAAAGAAGAGTCTTAAGGGACATGTTTTTCATTAAAATATTGTTTCCATTCAAATTTCTTGTAACAGAACTTAAAAAACGTTAAATTATTGAAAATGATAAAAAACAGATTTTTCATCTGATAATTTGTTTATAAAATTTTTGTTTGTTTATTTTATCATGATGGAATATCTTTATATAATCTAAATCTATGAAATGTCGGCGATTACAACAATTTTTCTATTATTGACGAGCACCGGGAACTTCAAATAAAAAAAGCTATTTTTTTCTTCATATTTATTAATTTATAAAAAACTTGAAAAACTAAATTAAAAATCAGGCTCGACAACTTTCTTTGCAATTTTATCAGCTTTAAAAAAAGACATTCAAATGTCCACAGGTTCAGTCGGAATCGTATTTTGAAACAAAAAATGTACTTTTTTCCACTGTGCGGCGCCCTCGTACCGACCAAAGTGGTCTAGACTCTAGAATATGTATTTACTGTTCATAATCGCCCTTAGGTCGTATATATCTACCGATTTTAAAATTCTTTTTATAGAAATGCTCAGCAATATATTTTTAAGGGAATTTTTGTCACAGAGCAGCCAGAACAGAAAGAGACTCACTAACAGCTGGACATATTGAAACTCAACTCTTCTCTTTACAATGAGCTGCAAAATACGCATGAACTGTTAATTTAAAAATATCGCCCCTATAACCCTGTTGAAAATTCCTATATAGAATCCTACATAGGTGCTTCGCGAGAACCTGTACGCGATCCTATGAGATTACTATGTGGGTTCTGACGTATGACTTCTTCAAGGAAAAGAGACAAACATCTTACGCAGGTTCCTGGTCCTCTTGAAATGGCTGACATAGGATCCTACCCAGGTACCCCAGCTGCTCTGTGCGAATTTGACGCGTGTGTGTGCTTCGAGTTCGCCATATGAGATTCTGAGTGGCAAGAAATTTTATGATACCTATTGGGTACGGACTACGGACATGACCTTGATATTAACCGGATATGACAGGCAGCACCCGCGGCGGCCAAAACCTGAAATTCCTAGCGGATAGGGATGGGCGATTCTCTCGAAAAGATCGATTCTTGAATCGATCCAGGATCGAATTTATAAAGATCGATTCAGGAAAAAAATCGAATCAAAAGAATCGATCTTCAAAGAATCGACCGTGAAAGAATCGATCTTTTAAAATCCATATAAAAATGTCTTAACTATCTTAAGTTTAACTATAAATTATTAATTTTATTCAATTTTAAATAAAATGATTTCAGATCGACAAGTAAACACTTTTTATTTATATTTTCACATAAAATTAACATACTTTGTAGTTCGAACAATATTTAAAAAAAATATTTCGCTCATTTTTGAACGTTTAAAACGTCAGGTACAATCAGAGGAGGTGTAAAACGAATTAGATAAAATTGGATATTGAAAGATAAAAAGTACCACACCACAATTCAAATCAAAATCTGATATTTGAACAACTAATACATAAATATAATTTTATTTACCTTACCCTTTCGTAACTAAAGTATAGTATTCTGTCATGATCCAACAAACTATGGTTGTATGGTCTCGTGAGAAGTCAACCAATCTGACGGCTCCCTACACATGCAACCGTGATGCCCTGAAAAGTTTCGGAACTCCCTTTCTAACAATAAAGGATAGAGAAAGAGGTCTATTCGATTTCGAAACTTTGGTAATAAACATTTTGAGAGCAGATTTCGCTTGAGCTTAGATTGAAATCAAAGATATTTTGTTGAAATGCAGTCTTGGACACAAAAGAAAGAATTATAGGAAAGAGCAATAAAGATAAAAAATGTACGCCACAGTTAAGAAAGTATAGGGCGGAGACATAAATAAAAAATAAAAAAGAATCGCTTCTTCGATTCTGGGGGTAAAGAATCGATCCAATAAAAAATCGACTCGTAAAGAATCGATTCAAAAGATCGATCTTTTGAGTGAAAAAGATCGATCTTTGAAGAATCGATCCAGAATCGCCCATCCCTACTAGCGGATAGAAATTTGACATTTACACAAGTTAGCACATATGAATTGTTTTTAAATATAATAAATAAATAGATGATTGCTTTGAAAATATATCTAACATTTTTTAAAACGAAACTAAATAACAGAGGAAACTTTAATACAAAAAGGTTTAGTGGAAAAATTATCTTTTCATTCCAGCTAAACGCTTTCTAGTTTAGTTGTTGGTTATGAACATAACCATAAAAATTGCCGGTGGAATGTCAACCAGCGGATTGATGATGTGTATTTGAATAAGAAGAGGATTTTAAGCTATAAATTCTATCGATTTTAATCCTGAAACATTGAATAAGGGAAAAAGTTGAGCAGTAATTTATGTGGTAAGATTTTTCTTTATGTTAAAAATCGTATTTTTATCCGGAATTGTGTCATTTGCACACTAGAATATCCCTATGCTTGAAATAGAGAAAATTAAGAATATATTTTACGTTGATTAATTAATTTTCAATTATTTCAACAAATTTAATTTGTTTAAATAATTTTTCTTAAACAACCTTAAATTTGCTTAAAAAATATTTTTTCACAAATTATACTTCATGAAATTCAAATTGAAATAAAATATACTCCATAAATATCATGGTTTAACTAAACCTTCTAACGTAAAAATCTCACAACTAGCATTACGTTTAAAAAAATAATAAATCGTACAAATATAATATTACTGCCTTAATTGCCACAATAATTTTTCGAAATATCTTAGCATTTCTTTTTCAAAAAAGAAAAGTATTGAAATACTTTATGTGATATTTGTAATCCGATAGGAGATCTATCATGGACAAGAGAAATTCAAAACTCAACTCCGACCAAACCGTTTAATAAACTCGAGCAAAAGTTTTTGTCCCTAAATCAAGATTTTATCAGCTTTCCTACAGGCATTCCCGTTATCTGTTAATTAAACTCTTATTTTCAGTATAAAGGACCCCGCAGCAAATCTACATGAAATGGCTTTCGGTCGATTTTGATTAAACTTCGTAAAATTGTAGTTCTCAATATCTCGATCAAAAGTGTTATGGGGCAAAAAGTCCGAAAATGGACAGTTTTCGAGTTATGGAGGATTAAACATCCAACCCTTTTAAGAAACGTTACCAAATATCTCGAAAACTGCAGCTCTGCGAAAAAAATGTTTCTTATGAAAGTTATTGGGCTCTAATGGGGAAATGCAAAGAAAGGCATGGCCTTAAGACACAGGCCATTACTTTCTTTGCATTTCTCCGTTAGAACCCAATAACTTTCATAGGGAACATTTTTTTCGCAAAGCTGCAGTTTTCGAGATATTTGGTAATGTTTCTTAAAACGGTTGGATGTTTAACCCTCTATAACTCGAAAACTGTTCATTTTCGGACTTTGTGCCCCATAACACTTTTGATCGAGACATTGAGAACTACAATTTTACGCAGTTTAATGAAAATCGACCAAAAGCCATTTCATGTACACTTGCTGCGGAGTCCTTTATTTATTTTCAATCGCATGTAAACAAGTGGAATTCATCCCTAAGAAATTGTCACTTTTTGGTAACAGATGGCGTCAGGCCGTTTCCGTTGTAATGCCTGGGAATTGATGCGCGCGCGAAATTTGAATGATACAATTTAATCCGTCGGCAACCGACATTAAGATGCATTAAGCTGATCATGGACCTGGGCTTGAGTATCAGTCAGCGGATTCAGCAGATCGTCTGCGTATTGGACGTACGTCCTAGGGAAGGTTTCATTTGCAAATTCGGACGGAATCCTCGCTGGTTTACCAAAAACTCCTGTCGACGAGTGTACAGTCGTATTGAAGGAAAACATAGCGAAATGTAGCCAAACGTTTAAAAAGTTTAAAGATTTTGGCCAAATTTTCCATAATACTACCAACGAAATTGGAACCCTGATCAGTTTGAACCGCTTCTGGACACCCAAATGTGCATATGAAGGATTCGGTGAAGGCTACGGTTATTGTGGGGCTTCTGTATTTATCAGAATCTCCGCGGTGACCTGCTACTGTGGAATCGTGACATTCCGCGAATATTACCAAACGCTCCGGTTCGTCTGGGATTCGCATCTCGCGCGTGCATGCAGTGATTTGGTAGTAACTACGCATTGCAGAGCTGCCAGATCGTGGATAAATTTACCCCCACCATACCTACCGTTTGGAAGCCGCAAAACAGAAGATGCATGATTACCACTGTGAGTTCGTGTGTAAGCTGAAAATGCACGATTCGCCTTCGGTTTTCTGCTGTACGATGATTGTCGATCTGATAGCTTTGGAAGACTTCGGTGGTCTTCTATTTATATCTCGATCCTCATTTGAAACAAATGGAAGAAACTGGCGAATTTAATATTTCGCGTGATTCTTCATTTCATGCATTAGTCAATTTTGAGGTTATGTTTTTCAGGCGTATATATTATGAGTATTATTACTATTGTACATATTATTAATGTTAATATTATAATGATAAAATATAACATTAATTTTAGTTAATAGTTGACTAACTTTTAATACAAATAGTTAAATTTTCAACTAAACCAATAAGTTTTCTGCAAACAAAATTTGCTAAATTTGTTTTAAACAAAATATTAAAATTTTTAAACAAAATGTTAAATTTTTAATCAAAAGGCTGAATTGTATAAGGAAAAAAGGCATTTTTAATCAAATACATGAACTTTGCACACAAGAAGTTGATTTTCCACGAAGTATAATTTTCTTGTAGTTTAAAGAAGTTAATTTTTAAACAAAATAAAAAAAAATTCTACAAAATAGTTAAATTTTCTGAAAACAAATTTTTATCAACTAAATTGACAAACCATGAACCAAAAGAAAACTCAATTTTTAACAAAGCAGTTCCACTTTCAACCCGAAAAATTGAAAAAAAAATAGTTAAAATTCTTTGAAATTCCTTTAAATTATTGAAAATATTTGAAAATTCCTTGACATCTTTTAAAACATCCTTAAATATTTAAAATGCTTAAAAATATGTAGAAATCTCTTGAAATTTTTTAAAGCTCTTGAAAATTCCTTGAACTTTTAAAAATACCCTGAAATATTTCAAATCTTTTAAAATCATATATTAAATTGCTGTAATCAATTAAAAATTCTTTGGAACCTTTTTAAATACTCTCAAGTATTTCGAAACCTTCAAAATGTTTTCAAACACCTAGACGCCTTTTAAAGATTTCTAAAGTACTTTGGAATTTTTTAAAATAACTCTGTTAAAATTCTTTGAAATTATAAAAATTAATTGAAAATTACTCGACATCTTTTAAAACATTCACAAATATTTAAAATCCTTACAAATCTTTAGAAATTTCTTGAAAATATTTAAAGCTCATAACAACTCCTTGAAAATTTGAAAATTCCCTGAAATATTTCAAATCCTTCAAAATATCATATTAAATTACATTAATTAATGTCAATTCCTTGGAATCTTTAAAATTCTCACAAATTTTTCAAATCCTTCAAAACCTTTTGAAATGCCTAGGACTTTTTTTTAGGATTTCTTAATTACTTTCGAATTTAAAAAAAAGTCTTCTAAAATTTTTTTTATTCTTTGAAATTTCTGTAAATTATAAAAATAAATTGAAAATTCGTTAACATCCTTTAAAACATCCTCAAATATTTAAAATCTTTGAAAATCTTTTACAATCTCTTGAAATTTTGTAAAGCTTCAGATTGAAATTTAAAAAAGAGATAAGTTTCAAAACGTTAAATATTGAAATGTTTGTACATTAGAGTTTTGAAAATGAAACAAATAAAAATTCCTAACTTTCGAAATTTTATTTTCAAACATTTTCAACTACGAATTAGGTATAATTTTCAACTCGATGGGATTCAAGTCTTCAAATTTAGAATTGCAAACTTGGAAGTTTATTAATAAAAAATTAATAATTATAAATAAATTGAATGCGTTCAAAATTTAAATGTATGTTTTTCAATTAGACAATCTCTGAATGAAATTATTACAGACTGAGATTTAGAAAACAGAAAAATTTTAAAACATTAAAAATCTAACTGTTTGTAGACTAGTTAAACTATTAAATTAAAGTTTTAATAGAAATTACTCGAGTTAAAGTTTAATTATTTCTAAAACGATTTTTGTATATGATTATAAAATAATATGTATATTTTTTAGGGCATTTTTAAATTTTCAAGGAATTTTCAAGAGATTTCAAAAGCTTTTAAAGGATTTGATATACTTTACGATATTTTAATAGATTTAAATGCATTTTTAAGCGATTTTAATAATTTAGTATGAGATTTGACAGGATTTAAAATATTTCATGGTATTTTTAAAATTTTAAGATATTTTCAAGAGATTTCAAAAGATTTGTAAGGATTTTAAATATTTGAGGAAGTTTTAAAAGATTCCAAGGAATTTTCAATTGATTACAGTAATTTAATGTGAGATTTTAAAGGATTTGATATATTTTAGGATATTTTAATAGATTTCAAGGAATTTTCAAATGATTTTAATAATTTAGTATGTGATTTTAAAGGATTTGAAATATCTCATGGTTTTTTTTTAAATTCCAAGATATTTTCAAGAGCTTTAAAAAATTGAAGAGATTTAAAAAGAATTGTAACGATTTTAAATATTTGAGGAAGTTTTAAAAGATGCCAAGGGATTTTCAACTGATTGCAGCAATTTAATATAAGATTTTAAAGGATATGAAATATTTCAGGGTATTTTTAAAATTTCAAGGAATTTTCAAGAGCTCTAAAAAATCTTCAAGAGTTTTCAAAAATTTTAACGTTTTTTTTTCTCATATTTTTTTTTTTAGTTGATGATTCATCAATTAGTTGGATAAATTTGTTTTCCGAAAATGTAACTATTTTGTAGAAAATTTATTTTCTTTTTAGATAAAAAATTTTTTTTTAACCACAAATTTAACTATTCTATGTTTAAATGAAAAGTGATCTTTTTTAGTACAAATATTTGTATTTTATCGAATACTCTTCTTTCTTGGTAGAAAATTAATATTTGTTGTCGAAAATTTAACTATGATTAAACATTAATTTTTTGTTCAGAAAATTAGTCTTCATGGAAAATAAATTTCTTTTGTGCAAAGTACATGTATTTTATTAGAAATGCCTTTTTTAATATACAATTTAGCTTTTTGGATGAAAATGTAATTTCTTTATTAAAAATTTTATTATTATGTTTAAAACAATTTAAAAAATGTTTTTTTTTCAGTTATGTATTTGATTCAAAATTTTTTTGTTGCAGAAAACTAATTGTTTTAGTTGAAAGTTAAACTATTTCTATTAAAAGTTAGTTAACTATTCATCAATATGAATATAATAT
>NC_046663.1:110164103-110171759 GCF_010883055.1 Belonocnema kinseyi
TCTATATCAATTTCTACTTCGTCACAGCTAGTCTCATCACCTACTTCTTCGTCTTCTGTCTTTTCTTTTTCTGTCGCGAAAAAAAATACCTTTTCTATTTCGTGTTCGCTGTACACTGTAAAATCGTCGGGATTAGAGCCTGTGTCAGTTAGTGGATCTTGCAAGATCAATATCTAACAATCAAGCTCTTCTTGGGAATGTAAATTAGGGTCTACAGGAGCTCCCGCGTTAGAATTCCATCTTCCTGGCTTGTACTGAATTTCATACTGGTAATCTTTCAATTTTATGCGTCACATGGCTAATCTCGATACTGGGTCCTTTAAATTATGCAACCACATTAAGGATCGATGGCCGGTTACAAGGGTGAAAGTGCGCCCGTAAACGTATGGTCTGAAGTGCTTTACGGCGAAGACTATCGCTAGCAACTCTTTTTCGATGGTAGAGTAATTTTTCTCAGCATCGTTTAAAGTTCGCGAAGCGTATGCTACAGGTAGGTCTTTGTCAATTGGGTCCTGACTAAGAATGGCTCCCAGAGCGTATCCGGACGCATCTGTCGTTATGATAAATGGTTGAGTAAAGTCCGGGCCATGGAGGAGGGATGCGCTAGACAAAATTTTACGCATTTTATCAAAATATTCCTGTTGTTCTGGTTCCCAGACGGATTTCGAAGATTCCTTCAGTAACTGGGTCAGTGGTGGTTTTGCGGGTTTAGCGAAATCGGGAATGAAATTTCGATAATAACCGGCTAAACCGAGAAACTGTTTAATATTCTTCTTGCCTTTTGGGACCGGAAACTTTCTAGTGGTTGATACTTTTCTAGGGTCGTACTTCACACCGTCTTGGGAAATTATATGCCCGAGGTACGTTACCTTCTTGCGTAAGAACCTACATTTGTCGGGTTGAAGGACAAGACCGGCGTCTTTTAATCTGGCTAAAAGTCGTTTTAATTTTTCTGTGTGTTCTTGAAGGGAATTGGCGTATATCACGAGGTCGTCCATGTAGGCGAAGAGTTCCATCCCTTGTAAGCCTGTAAGAACTTGATCCATGACCCGTTGGAAAGTTGCGGGGGCGTTCTTTAGTTCGAAAGAAATCCGGGTGAATTCGTAGTGACCGAATGGTGTCGAGAAGGCAGTCTTATGTTGATCGGCGCGTTCCACTTCAATTTGACGGAACCCAAAAGCTAAATCTAGCACCAAAAAATATTTTGCCCCCCCCCCCCCAACGGTCCAGAATATCAGTAATATTCGGCAGGGGATAAACATCAGCGATAGTCTTCTCGTTGAAAGCGCGATAATCAATGACGCAATGACTGGGGAATTGAAAGGAGATTTAGTTGGGACTATACTCTCATTTTCTATTAATTCTTTACACTGCTTTTTGACCTCGTGTCTATGTTGTGGGGGAAATCTGTGAATTTGATCATGCACAGGGTTGTTATCTATTGTAGTAATGTTATGTTTTAACACGTGGGTACATGGGAATTTCTCATGCGGTAATTTGAATTAATAAAGGTGATCTCTGAAAATTTCTATTAAATTGTCTTTTTCTTCGCTATTTAGATCATCCATATTTACTGTTTTTATTAATTCTGCAATTCTTTTAGCTTTTTCAGATCGGGAGCTTTGATCACCGAGAGTTTTTTCTGCCCTTCGAGGGGCTGGGATTTGGATATCGCATTCCTCTAATTCGACTGAAGGTATTGTCAATTCCACATCACGCATGGTGGTATTTATACAGAACACTCTGGCCTGTCCGTCAGTTTGAGAAACTAACGATTCTCCTATAAAAATTCCAGGACCAACATCGATACGTGGCAAATAGCCTGATGTGATACTCGAATTTTCGATCGGCAAAGAAACTAATTGTCGAGTTCGCGTTGCTTAGTGAACAGTCATTCCTCTACAAAATGGAATCGTACCGATGTCGGATGTCATTTGACTCTTTTTAATGTGTAAAGCAGCATCTTGATCAGTGAGAAATAGCATCCCTAGAAGGCCGCCTTTAACGATGGGGAAATTATTAGGGACAACTTGAAATATGACTTCGGCTTCATTTATCTTTAATTTGACTTCGCCTAGTGTTTTTATTGTGCCCGGGCCCATTCCAAATAGGTGATATTTATTCTCGCAATTTATTTGGATATTAGTTTTTACTTCCGTCTTTTTTATTAGATTTAATTCCGCACCTGTAGCGGTAAGAAATTCTGCTTTTCCCTTTTTAAAACATAGAGCCTTGAATTCGGCTATAGGGAAGTGTTTTTTTGTAGACGGGTTAATTGTAAAGACTGTACCTTTTGGCGGCGCTTGTTTATCCAGAACTTCGACTCTGCTCGTTTCTACGCTTGCAATTTACATTATTATGTCCGGAAATTTTGCAGCGGTCACAGAATTGGCTAGAAGGAAAAGGGTCGCGACTGGGACATTGATTCCCGTAATGTCCTGCTTTACCACACCTGTAGCAAGTAATTTCCGGGGTTTTCTTTCGAGGGCATTCACGGGCTAAATGTCCCTCTTTAACGCATACGTAGCACGCTTGGACAGTCGCACGAGGGTAATTCATTTTGTTGCACTCTCTGACATAGTGCCCAGGCTAATTGCAATTAAAGCACGTTACTAAGGTTTGATTTCTCCGATCATGACTTCGGTCGTCGCCGCGACCTTGATCGCGATTGACCTCTTTTTCTTTCCATTCTACTGCAAGGGAACGTACTTGTGCCCTACCGCGATAAGGACTTAGGTACGGCGTGAATATATTTCCCGAGGGGCCTGCATTTCCACTTTGGGTTTGCCTGGCATCACGGCGAAAGGTGTCCTGGTACCCAGCTTCCCATTCACCTGCTTGAGCTGCGTTTATTGCTTCTTGCAAGGTGGTCGGATTTTTAAATCGAACTTTGAATTCAATCTCCGGAAGCAGGCCTCTCGTGAAATTTTCCGAGCCTGCTGCATGAGCAGCGCACATCATGCCGTAAGCAACTTCCTTCGCATATTGATTTTCGATAGCATCGATCATTTGCTTGAGGATTTTGCTGCTCCGGACTACATATTGAAGAACGGTTTCGTCTGAAGTCTGCGTCACGGTACTCAGCATGGCCTGCAGTTGGCCTAAATTTTGGTGAGGGGAGAACGCCGATTTAATGTTTGACAGGAGATCGTCGATGGAATCAATTTCTCTGTCCTGCAAATAGGCGTCTGCGCTTCCAACAATTCTGCAACGAATTCAGCGTAACAGCAATGGCCTATCTGCGGGGAAAACTGAGTCTCGCAAATAAACAATCCCTAACAAATTTACTCGCGGAAATTTTATAACCGTCATATTCCTTGGGAAGGAATTCGAGAGTGGCCTTGAAATTTATGTAATTTCCACTTTGTGCTTCTGAACTCGCGATCTGTGACCTTCGCGAATCTGTAGCTGTCAAAGAAGGCCTTGTGTGATCATTAACCACGCCGGTGGGGTTTCTCTGAAGAAGCTGAGCACTGAGGGTACCGCGCGGCGCAGTCGTGAGCGGGAGAGGCGTATAATTGTGCCCATTTGGATTTAGATCATTAGTTTCTATTATTCCGCTTGCACTACCATCGCCAACTTGGTCGTTACTTGTGTTTAGACTTAACAAAACTTCGCTACCTATGTTACCTAAATAGAGTCCGAGGGTTACGTTGGCCTTTTTCGTTTATTCCGAAGATCAATTCACAACCCAAAATGTAACAAACCAAAGATATGATATTTTCGAACAAACTCGACACTGAACAAAGCGATTTCTGACTCCGAGAATTCTAAAAAGGAACTGACAACACATGCGGCTTATCGTTTGATGTTCTTGAAGAACGATTGGCTGTAAATTTTCGAAACCTGATAATAAAAATTTTCCAACAACAATAATAATTTTCTTTACGCTAAATTGGTGCACTTCACCCGCAAGCCAATCTCTTCGGATCTCGACCTTCAAAATTCCTCTATCATCTTTGTCCTTGGTAGTCCTTAAAAATTCTTGGAACCCTCGATCCTCCTTCGAAGTCCTCAATCGTCCTTAAAAGTCATTGAAAGTCCTCGATCCTCCTTAGAAGCCCTTGAAAATTGTTTGAAGTCCTCGAGGGTACTCGATCGTCCTTGAAAGTCATTGAAAGTACTCGATCCTCCTTAGAAGTCCTTGCAAATTGTTGGAAGTCCTCGGGAGTCCTCGATCGTCCTTGGAAGTCCTCGGTCCCACGTTGCGCCTGCGGAAGTGGAGGAGAAGGGTGCGGGGTTCCAATCACTCCGCTTCAACCTTGACTCAAAAAAACCTCGCCAAAAATTTGACCAAGATTGCGGCGCTTGGAAATTTATTAAGAATTGATGCCAGTATCACGTGCGTTTTCCGTCTAGCAAAATGTGTTCACATGCGCACTTTGTTAGTGTTCACTTGTTTTTTAAACGTTCGAGACACAAAACTTCACAACTTTCACTGTCAAAATTTGAATGAAAATTTGAAATTTGAAAGATACAATTTAATCCGTCGTCAACCGTCGAATTTCGCCGCCGAAAGGAGCCAGAGTCCTTACTGTGAAGAGCTTAAGTTCACCTCGCGTTGTGCTAAAAGTCTTATAGAAAAAGATTTCATATTTAATACACGAAATAAAACACCGAATTTTATATTAATTAAACAAAGATCGAATTCTTCCTATTCAAAATGTTTGCACTCCACGTTTAGCAACAAGGAGAAGAACCGTACGGTTTAAAGCTCTAACATAGAGTGCTAAATCCTCGCCCACGCAGAGGCTGCTGCGAGTCCTCACCCCTCCACCAAGGGGGTTGGGCCTTTTCCTCCTTTCGTGCTTTCGTTCGCTTTGGCATACTTATAATTTTTCCTAAACTCCTGATACTTACAATTTAGCTACTCGTCTTTTCTGAATTATTTTCTACACTTTAATATTGAAGATCTAGCTAATCTAACTACAAGTCATTAGGTGCTCATTAAACCTGTTTCTTCAGCTGTAGGATTTAGAAATTGTAATTTGAATGCAAATTACTTAATTGAAAGTGAATCGATGCTTTTTGTTACAAAATAGAAGAAATAAAATAATTACTTTACAATTTTAAGTGATTCTAACCTAAAATCTTAATCCTTTGCAAATGTCTAGCCGCTTATTTTTACAGTGATTTTAAATTTGATACATAAAGGTTATCTAGCTGAAATCATAATAGTAATAACATTATTAATAATGATAATAATGCATAAGAAGTAACAATGAAATTGTCTATGTATATATGTTGTGATACAATGCGAATGTGAATGCTACCGTGAACGATTATTATCCTATGAAAAGCCGCAGTGCGCCCCCCCCCCCCCTTTCGAGTCCCAGAGTCATTTCCTGTCTTCCAAAATCGAATAAAAAGGGACCTCTCAGACGTTTCTACTAAGGTTTGTCAATTTCAAGAATTTCTGGGCATAAGAATTTCTCATGCTTTCTCAAGAATTTGGAGATGAAAAATTGGCCCAGTAAATACATAAAAAAGGGCACCATCGATCTGCGTTTGAATCCATTGGGAAAGTCTTGCTTGGGAAGGTTTGGATTTATGGCTTACACATGTTCGCTAGAGACTCGGCGGTATCTCAAAAGCCTCTTGTGGACCGCACAGGATGTACTTTGTTTCCCTAAACCGAATGTTTAGAGGGGCCAAGCTCATAAAATTCTGGAGTGTGGGCACCTAATTTTTTAGAACGAAATTTTGGAATTTATACTTAGTTTTTGAAAGATTTTTCTGACTCTTGTAGAGAGGAGAACATAATCGTTGAGAAGAATATTATTTTAATTAATTTGAATTAGTGCACGTAGCGCTGGCGTGTTACAATGAATACAGGTACTAAACTGGATTCATCACACCGTGGCCTTTCCCAATATTGTTCAGCCTTGATGGCTGCGCGTGTTTACGCACTCTTGGTTTATGTTTAGAAACTGTAGAATCAGCAGTTCGAGGCAGTGATCCCAGATCTGAAACGAGATGCGGTCCAATACTATGACAGGGCTATGTCCGTGTGAATATAGTAGGAGACGCTGTAAATGACTGAGTTGCGCGCGCAACCCATTTCTCCTCTTCTGAATTTGAAAACTCGAAGATGCACGATTGCCGGCCGGAGCACTTCGTCGATTCTATTTGTATATCTATCTGCTAACAGCTAACTGCTTTGAAATAAATTCAGGAGATTAGGACTTTAATATTTCCAGATTTCGATGCGGACGATTCTCATGATTTGAATAGATCGCGCGCCTCTTGATATTCGTATATTTTAAGGTTATGTTATTTCATGTATAAAATATAAATTATATAAATAATAATACTATATATATATATAAATATATATATACGTATATTAATAATGATAATATTATAAATATGTTATATTATATTAGTCTATTTTTTTTATTTGAAGGTTTATCTCTTTCGTTGAAAATACATTTTTGAAACTGACAATCAATCAATACCATTTTTGGTTAAGAAATCATGTGTTTTGTTAAAAGGTCGTCTGTCTTTGTAGAAATTAAATTGTTTTATGGAATATTTATACTTTTTGATTAAAAATTAATTAAAATAATATGTTTTGGTTGTAAAGTCGTTCTGTTGTAAATGCAAATATATTATTAAAAATTAAAATTATAAGTTTTGGGTGGAAATACTCTTTTTGTTTTTAAAATTAAATAATTTCGTTGAAAGTTCATGTATTTTGTTGGAAATTGACCTTATTTAGTAGAAATTTAATCCTTTTGGTTGAAAATTTTATCATTTTTGGTCAAAAATGCAATTGGTTGGTCAAAATATCAACTTTACATCTTCTTGGGTTTGAAAGTCGATTATTTCACTAAGAGTTGAACTACTTTGTAAAAAAAATACTTTTTTTAACAAGGTTTTTTAATTATGATTGAAAATTTAACTATTTGGTTGAAAGTTTAACTCTTTCATTGAAAACTCATATTTTTTGCTTAAAAATTTCAACTTTTTGTAGATAATTCGTCTTTTTTACTTTAAAATTAAATAACATTTTTAAAAATTCATGTATTTTGTTTAAGATTTGTCTTTTTTATAGATTATCAATTTTCTTGGTCGAAAATTCATCTGATTGGTCGAAAATTTAACAACTTTGTTTAAAATTAATTTTTTCTTTAAAAAATTATTTATCTTTATCTGAAAATGTAACTATTATATGATTGATTAAAAATTAATCGTTTATATTGGTTAAGATGGAAAATCGTTTTTCTTTTGTATAGAACATTAATCTTCTTGGTCATAAATTCACCTTTTCCCTTGAAAATTTAACAATTTTGTTGAAAATTCGTTTTTTTTCTTGTTCAATTCAATTTTTTAGCACAGTTTTTATCTGGAAATTGAACTATTCCATTTTTGTTTGAAACTTTATCCTGTACATTTTATTAGTTAAAACACCAAATATTTGATAAAAAATTAATTTATTTTGTTGAAAAATAAACTTTTGAGTTGAAAATTGATTTATTGTGTTAATTAGATTATTTTCCTAAAATTTAAAAAAGTGCCTTAAAATCGTCCTGATTCCTTTTTTTTTAATTATTGAAATCTTTTCAAATACTCACTTAAAATTAATTTTTCAAACTAAAAAATCATTTTCAATTTTCTTAGCAATCACAACAATTTTTGTTATTCTTTTTGAAT
>NC_046663.1:110171859-110183090 GCF_010883055.1 Belonocnema kinseyi
CAAATCAAGGCTTTTTATTTCTAACCACTCTGTTCAAATTTGTATAGTTTTTAATTGTTGTTTATAATGGCTTGTCCCAGATCTGAATTATATTTTTTTTCATAAAATCTCTGATCCAATTCAGAAATACATAGAATTGCTTTGACAACATTTTTTAATTCAGAAATATTTCATTTAAACGCTCAATAATTCATACGTATAAAACACAAACTTTTAACACCTTTTAATTTTACACAAAACAGTTGAATTTTCAGTCTTTAACTAAAATAATGAATTTTCAAAAAAAAAAAGATAAAAGTTTTTTTTTAATTAAAAACAGTTGAAGTCATCCAAAAAAGTAAATTTTTTACCAAATGGTTGACTTTTTCCACCGAGCCAATATATTTATTTATATATACGGCTAAAAATTGTTGTTTTTCTTTCATTACATAACCTTCCTTCCAATTTAGTAATTTAAGTTTTGAATATATATTTTTGACATGTTAAAATGTCTGCGTAATTCGAACCTGTTTCAAGTTCAAAATGCTGTAAACAATTAATTCGTAATTCTAAGGTACTAAAATAAAAATTTCAACCTATATAATTATGCTAAGAAATAATTTTGAATGTAATTGAACTGAGGTCGAACACACGATTAATTTGCATTACATGTAAAGAATTTAAACAAATTTCTTTCTTGACTGAAAAGTCAACCATTTGGTAAAAAATTTACTTTTTTGGATGACTTCAACTGCTTTTAATAAAAAAAAAACTTTTATCTTTTTTTTTGAAAATTCATTATTTTAGTTAAAGACTGAAAATTCAACTGTTTTGTGAAAAATTTTTCTTTTTGGATGAGTTCAACAGTTTTTAATAAAAAATGTAAGCCTTTTTTTATGAAGATTCATCATTTTAAATGAAAATTCATCTCCTTCGTTAAAAATTTAAGAATTTGGTTGAACCTTTGTTTATTTTTTATTTTTAGTTGAAAATGAAACTGTTTTGTTACACCGTTCGATTTTTAAAATTGTCAATTCGTAAATAAGACTTTTGAGTTTGGATTTATAAATAAAAATGTAAAAATTAATCATATAAAGCGACTTAAAATAAACGAATTGAAAGTTGAAAGTTGAATAAAGCATTGAAAGTAAGTTTATATTTTTTAACAAGAAGTCCTTGAACTATTCCGTTTAAAAATAAGTTTACACTGTTTTGTAAAAAAAATAATCTTTTTGGCTTTGAAATTCAACAATTTAAAAAGAATCCTTATTGACTAAAAAGTCAACTCTTGTGTAAAATTGATATCTTTTTGGATGAGTTCAACAGTTTTTAATCAAAAATTAAATCAATTTTCAACCCAAAAGTTTACTTTGCAACAAAATAAATTAATTTTCTATCAAATAATTGGTGTTTTAACTAATAACTTGTACAGGATAAAGTTTCAAACAAAAATGGAATAGTACAATTTCCAGATAAAAACTGTGCTAAAAAATTGAATTGAATAAGAAAAAAAAAACGAATTTTCAACAAAATTGTTAAATTTTCAAGGGAAAAGGTGAATTTATGACCAAGAAGATTAATGTTCTATACAAAAAAAAAAGATTTTCCATCTTAACCAATATAAACGGTTAATTTTTAATCAATCATATAATTTTTATTAATTTAATTTTTTTTAAAAAAGACTTGATTGGCCAATCAAGTTCGACCAGTCCCCACGGTGGGCGCTCTGGCCAATCACAGGCATCGTAGAAAGTATACCTAAGAACATCATAACCTGATTCCTCAGTTTCAGGTCAGCCCTGAAGATGTGAACTGCAATGTTCACGAAACGTCGGCAAACAATTCGTAGTAGTTTTTTACACGAGTGAAACCCGAAATATCTCTTTTTTATCAAAATGAATCATCGTGAAAGCATAAAATCTATTATCAATCATATAATAGTTACATTTTCAGATAAAGATAAATAATTTTTAAAGAAAAAATTAATTTTAAACAAAGTCTTAAATTTTCGACCAATCACATGAATTTTCGACCAAGAAAATTGATAATCTACAAAAAAAGATAAATCTTAAACAAAATACATGAATTTTTAAAGAAGTTATTTAATTTTAAAGTAAAAAAGACGAATTATCTACAAAAAGTTGAAATTTTTAAGCAAAAAATATGAGTTTTCAATGAAAGAGTTAAACTTTCAACCAAATAGTTAAATTTTCAATCATAATTAAAAAACCTTGTTAAAAAAACGTATTTTTTTACAAAGTAGTTCAACTCTTAGTGAAATAATCGACTTTCAAACCCAAGAAGATGTACAGTTGATATTTTAACCAAACAATTGCATTTTTGACCAAAAATGATAAAATTTTCAACCAAAAGGATTAAATTTCTACTAAATAAGGTGAATTTCCAACAAAATACATGAAGTTTCAACGAAATTATTTAATTTTAAAAACAAAAAGAGTATTTCCACCCAAAACTTATAATTTTAATTTTTAATAATATATTTGCATTTACAACAGAACGACTTTACAACCAAAGCATATTTATAGTTCATAATCCAACCGAAAAATGTAATTTTTAATCAAAAAGTATAAATTTTCCATAAAACAATTTAATTTCTACAAAGACAGACGACCTTTTAACAAAACACATGATTTCTTAACCAAAAATGGTATTGATTGATTGTCAGTTTCAAAAATGTATTTTCAACGAAAGAGATGAATCTTCAAATAAAAAAAATAGACGCGATCTATTCAAATCATGAGAATCGTCCGCATCGAAATCTGGAAATATTAAAATCCCAATCTCCTGAATTTATTTCAAAGCAGTTAGCTGTTAGCAGATAGATATATAAATAGAATCGACGAAGTGCTCCGACCGGCAATCGTGCATGTTCGAGTTTTCAAATTCAGAAGAGGAGAAATGGGTTGCGCGCACAACTCAGTCATTTACAGCGTCTCCTACTATATTCACACGGGCATAGCCCTGTCATAATATTGGACCGCATCTCGTTTTAGATCTGGGATCACTGGTTCGAGGGTTCGAATCCTCAGAGTTGTGCGAGTTTATAAATAAATATAAATTAAATCGCACAAATGAAATTTTTCCCTACACAGGTTTCTGTGCAGGTATCTTTTTACTATCCTGTGTCATTTTATATATACATGAAAACTATTCCTGTATAGGTTCCAGTATAGGGACCTCTAAAGTACCTGGGTAAGATCCGACGTCAGCCATTGCACGATTACCAGAAAACTATACAGGAACCTACATAAGATCCTTGTCACTTTTCCTTGAAGGAGTCATACGCTAGAACACATAGGAACCCTTATAGAATCATGTAAAGGTTCTTGTAAAGTTCCTATATAGGATTCTATACAGGATACTTTTTAGGAAATTTCAACAGAGAGGTCTGTTTTAAAGGGTTCTAAATTACCTTACAATTGAAAAAATGGGGTATGAGAGTTTTTGGCGCGAATTAGAATTTTTTTACGTTTTTGATATGCGAATTGTTGCTAATACATAAAATACTACTTAATACTCGTAACTAGATGATAACGTGAATAGTTCAAACAATTAATTATTATTTTTAATAATATTCAATTTGGACAATGCTAGAAAGTTGCGGGCTTTATTTAATTTTCAACTTTTTGTTAAATTTTCAATTAGATCGAAATGGATAATGAATTAGCGTTGAAAAATTAATTGTTTGAATACTTTATTATTATAGTTATTAATATTCAATGTCAATAATGCTAGCAAGTTGCAGTTCTTTCTGAAATTTTCAACTTTTTTTCTAATTTCCAATTAGATTGAGATGGATAATCAATTAAAGTTGAAAAATTAATTGTTGAAATAATTTATTGATATTGTTAATAAAATTCATTTTGAACAATGCACGAAAGTTGTTTTCTTCTGAAATATTTATCTTTTGGTTTAATTTACAATTAGAGTGAGGTGGATAATTAATGAAAGTTGAAAAATGAATTGTTTAAATAATTTTTTATTTTTGTAAATGATACTCAATGTGAATAATGCTAGAAAATTGCTGTTTTTCTGAAATTTTAAATTTTGTGTGCACTTTGTGCTTAGACTGAAATGTAGTGTATGTGTAAATAAGGGTTGCTATTGTCTCGAGCGTGTACGTGAGAGATTGTTGATGGGGAGCCGGTCACAGTTCAGTTGGGACAGAAAAATCGGGAGGCAACAAGTGGTGGTGCGTTGGCGAGCCAAGTTATAAAGCAAATCAGTGAACACTACATGAAGTAATAATTTAAAAATCTAACAAACCTTATTGCTTAAAGAAATTATTATTGTTTATGACTATCTTCTTTTATACTGATGATAGGTAATTGTGTTTTTGTTGAAATATTCAACTTTTTGTCCACCCTTCACTTGATATGGTAATAATTAATGATTATTAAACAAAAATAGAAATTTGATTAGTTTATTGTTGTTTACAACTATCTTCTCTTAGATAAGTCCAAGAAAACTGCTGTTTTTTTGACATTTTCAACTTTCCTCTGTCTTTCTCAGTTAAATAAACCTTTTCTTTTTAAATTTATGTGTTCATTTTTTTAAGATTATATAAATACTCTTGTAACAGTTAATTTTTTTTAAGAGTTCATGGCATGTCTACAAAGTAAAAAAAATTTTGAAATAAAAAAAAACTGAAACTTTCTTGCATCAATCAAAATGAGTCTGATTAACAATGGTAACAAACTATATGGTGCAATTGCAGAATAGGGGCTTCGCCTGTTTTTTGGCTGGAAAAACAATTTTTTTTTTGGGCAACAAACTATTAGAATTTTTAATTAAACGATAAATGAAGGCACAAGTTTAAAACTATTGTTACTTTTGTTACTACGATGTCTTAAATATCGGTATGTCACAATATCGGAGTGATCATATTTATGATCATATTTAACTCACCGTTTAGGTGCTTTTAAACAGTCAAACGGCCAGAAACACCCATTTAAAAGGTCATAAAAATAACTTTGTCAAAACCTTACCCTTTTCCAACGTTTCTTAGGGGCGGGAAGGCATCCCTGTGATCAGTAAAAAAATAATGTTGGTCAAATCCCTACCCATTCAACCTACCCTCATCAAATCGCTTCATTAATCGTTCAATTAAATATTCTAATAGTTTGTTGCCAAACTATTTTTTTTAGCCAAAACGCAGGTGATAGGTGACGCCCCTATTCTGCAATCTAACCAATTTATTATTATTATTGTTAATAATATTCAATTCGAATAATGCTAGAAAGTTGCATTTTTTCTGAAATTTTCCACTTTTTGTCTAATTTCCAATTAGAGTGAGTGATAATTAACTAACTTAAAAAATTAATTGTTTAAATAATTTAAATAATTGGAAAAGGGTAGGGTTTTGACAAAGTTATTTTTGTGACCTTTCAAATGAGTGTTTCTGGCCGTTTGGCTGTTTAAAAGCACCTGAACGGTGAGTTAAATATGATCATTCCGATATCGTAACATACCGATATTTAAGACATCGTAGTCACAAAAATAACAATAGTTTTAAACTACTGCCTTCATTTATTGTTTAATTAAAAATTCTAATAGATTATTGCCCCCAAAAAACTGGTTTTCCAGCCAAAAAACAGGTGACGCCCCCATTCTGCAATTGCACCTAATAAATGATTTAAACAACTAATTTTTTTAATTCAATCAGTTATTCACCTCAATCTGATTGAAATTTGAACAAAAGTTAAAAATTAAAAAAACGCAACTTTTTAGCATTATTCAAATTCAATATTATTAATATTAATAATAAATTATTTAAACCATAATATTTTCAAATTTAGTCAATTAATCACCTCACTCTAATTGAAAATTGGACAAAAAGTTGAAAATTAAAAAAAACTGCAACTTTCTGGCATTGTCCAAACTGAATATTATTAACAATAATTATGAATTGCTTGAACGGCTTAAAGAGACTCCATAGTTCGTATCCAACCCCTTGACAAGCTCGTTGGGGGGCCTATTGTTCCGCCTGAGTCGAGTCCCGACAGTACTGCCGCAAAAACTAAAAAGATACGCAAGTCCAATCTGACTCGAACTGAAAAAATCGAGAAAAACTTCTTGCCCAAAGAACAAGGCAAAAAGCACACAAAGTCACTTGTGGACGATGCCTTTGTCGAAGAGCTCGAGCGCAACCTCAAAATACAACATCAAAACATACCTAAGGGACACTATGTATTTAGTGGCTGTTCCGAACTTACCCGAACGATCGTCGCTTGTATATATCCGAATTTAGCTAGGACTTATTTCCAGTGGATTTCCGATCAGTATACAACGATCGCTTCGTGTTCTTTTTCGTCAATCCCGAAAACCAGAATGTCGTCAATAAAGTTGATGACTCCCTCACAGTTTATTATCATTTTTTCGAGAATCTTTTGCAAAACCTCAGATTTACAGGATATACCAAACATTAACCTTTTATACTGATATAACCCTGTTGATCGTATAAATGTCGTTATGTGTCTAGATTTCGAGTAAATCTCTACTTGGTGGAAACCATTTTTTAGATCTAGTTTACTAAAATATTTAGGTTTCTTTATTCTAGGTAGAAATTGGTCTATGGATGGTAGCGGATGGTTTTCACGTATAATTGCAGCATTATGTTGCATCCCAATAACTCTGTAATTTTGTTCTTAACTTATTGTTCACGCGGAATTGTTATTCTCCGACAAAGCTGAGGAATAGGTTGTTCTTTTACTGCTTGATTGACATCCACGCACATCTTCAGAATTCCCAAACCCATTGCTATTTCCCTGCCCAAAAGGTCTCTTGGTCCTCCTTCGCTTACATACAAAATAATTATCTCCCTTTTTCCATTATTTCGAGCATGACTTTAAATTAACCTTTTACATCCAATGGAGTCTGGCTACCGTACGCCAAAAAGGTTTTGTCTGGTTTGGTTATTTGACTCTGAACTTTCGCTTTATTTCTCTTAAAAAAGTCCCATGTTTCATCTGTTAACAAATTTAATCTGCATCCTGAATCTACCTTGTGACTTACAATACTGACAAAAAGGCCCGTTTTGTCACAAGAAAAACATTTCTTGCCTTTAGCAGGGCATCTAGCGTCTCGTGAAGAACGTTTGCGGCTTCCACATCTTCCGCACCCTTGCTCGATGTCCGTTTGCTTTCGATTTTGATAATATCCTTTTCCCCATGATGGATTAGTACTCTTATTTGAAATTTCATTTACTTCATTACTTTTGTCCTTATTCCCATAGTCTTCCAATTGGTAGTTCACAGCTTCGAGTATGTTCGCTTATGTGATAATTTTATTCAGTGTGGTGCTGTCTCCTTCGGTCGAAATCTTCTTCCGTAATTATATTCAGATACATTTCACTACGATCTGATCGATAAAGTGATCTTCAGTTTTATTAAATCCACATTTCCCGGCTTGACTCCTTAGTCTGAGTAAAAACTTCTCAAATTTTTCGCCTTGTTCTTGTTTCAAAAGTCGGAAAATATGTCTTTTAAAAACCTTACATTGTTTTGGTAGAAAATACTCATCTAGTTTATGTACGGCTATTTCAAACACGTCTTTTTCTGTAGAAGGCTCACCATTTGCACCTGGTAAATTACAATATATATCGTGAAGGACTGAACTACGAAAATGTAGTAAGTTTGCTCTTTTCCTTGAAGAAGTTTCGATTATTGCTGCTTCTAAGTAAATTCATAAAGTTCTTTTCCATTTTGCTCATCTGAGGCCTACAGAAGCACTGTAATCTTCTAAACCAAACCTTTCTAAGGCTCGTAGTATACTCGTATCTTGCTTGTAAATCCTGGTGGATGACCTAAAACACAATTATTATTTTTTCTTTATTTGCTGTGCCCAATTTAATGGTGGTATCTTATACCATACATACTTCCAATTTAATGGTGTTATTTTATAACATAGCTATTTCTAATTTAATATAGGTATTTTATAACAATCTTATTCCCATTTAATGCGGGTATTTTATACCTCTTATTTCCAATTTAATGGAGATATTTTATACCAACTTATTTCCTATATAATGGAGATACACTGAAACCCCGTTTAAGTTTACGCCCCGATAAGTTCACTCGCATTCAAGTTCACGCGTTGCTGTTCATTTAGGTTTACTTTCACCTCCCCAACAAGTTCTCAGTGCTCCGCCCATTCAAACTTCCCATATATATATATATATATGTCAACCAATCGCATTAGCATATGGAGCGGCTCTTCTCATGGTGAGAACAATGGCGGGAGCCCTTGCCGAGTAAAGCTAAGTGAGATGTTTTCGTTTCGAAGGAGTGAACTTAAACGGGGTTTCATTGTATTTATAAACCATTTATTTCAGATCTAATACGGTCCTTTATGCCACTGTCTTCAATTCATATGGAGCTGCAATTAAATTGCTTTGGAGCTACCTATTTATTATTTGCAATGGAACAATGTATCACATTAATCGAATGGGATAGAAATGATCGGATCAAGGTTAGTACGTATTTCTTATTTATAGTTGTCCCTGCCGACGTCACGCATAACCCCAGAAAGTTCCGAAACTGGACAACTCATTCGCAGTACAATCGAAAAGTTAATTACTTTTAAAACCCATGTACGTAAAAACGCACATACTCACGAGGCACAATCCAAACCGCTCTCTCCAGTGCACTGAGGGAACCAATCCGGAAAAGCTGACCATGGCTCTTAAAAATTTTTTTTTTTTCTATAGGATTCTTTAAATGTATTTCCTTAGAGGACAGTTAGGCCCATCGAAATACAGGAATTAAACAAAAAATGTACCAAAAGCTTGCCTGAAGTATCACTTCGATACTAGAAATCGAGTGCGAAGATTCGTACGCACGCAAAGTGTTGAAAAAACGTGCGACTGCAAATTTGCGTCAGGAAATGGAAAAAAGTAGTTGTTCATTCTACAACGTGGCTGAGGCACAGAAAAGGTATGTAGAATTGGCATATATCATGGACTATCAAAAAATTGCTATTTTGCAGAGAAAGTAGTTAAGAGCAATAAATAGTACAAAAAATAATGTTTTGAAGCTGAAAAATTCTATTTATGGATAGATACAAAAAAAGTTCCACCGTCTTCCACACTAAAACTTGTTTGAGCTTGCTCACTAGACATCTGTTGTTCGTGGGAAAAAAGATTTTCTGCTTTTAACTGCTATCCTGTCTCCAGTATAATTTTTTATCAAATTTTTGAAAAAATTGAAAATTCTTCGGATTTATATTTCGTAATGCTTCGACAAATTTTAGATTTTATTTGTATTTCAGACTGAGGTGACAATGGTGGTATTACGCGAAAGGATTTTTGCCACCATTTGACAGAACACTTTAATGATAAAATAAGTGATATATATGAAATTGTGCAGAAAGAAGTGATTACTCAATTAAAATATAATGTTAAGTAAAGTGAGAAACGGAAAACGGCTATACGTACAAATACAAAAAAATGACACAAGATGGCAGAATGTTTGTCGCTGAGAAGGAAAATTTTGAGAAAAATGGAAAGAATAGTTGGATAAATTTGTCATCTCATCTGACAGCATATCGACAGGAAAAAATTTGGAAGATGTTTTTCGAAGGGTTTTGGTAGAATCGGATCCATTGATTTCCAGCTTGCGAAAACACCTCCAAAAAAATTAAAATAATCATCGCGTGAAGTGCTAGATTGATTCGCTTTACCTTCAATTGTGGAACTTACTGGCGATAATTCCTGTAACAATACAACTGACGAGAATGAAGGCGATAGCGATTGTAATAAACACGATTCCGATAATGAATAATTTCAAATGCTTTGTGTTATTGTGTTATGTGTGAATAAATTATGTATTACGTTTACACATCTACACACTACACTTGTTTTTTGTTATATTTTTAACATTTTTAAATCATATCCTGTCCTGTTATAGCCATTAATTTACCATTCAGAATTTACACTCACCAAGATCTTATCACAAGAATTTTATTTTTTGTTTTCAGCTAGAATAGGTTAATCCTTATTTATAAGCTTTTCATAATATCAAATCCTCTATCATGTTTTTCAAAAAATACGTATTAGATTTGTTTTCTTTTTACTTTTGACATCGGATTCATAATCCGCGACCTTAATACCCCCTTATACCAATTTTGAATAAAATAAAAGTTTATTTATCATACACGCCCGCCATATTGGATACTCCATTTTGTTTTTTGCAACATTTTTGACTTCGGATTCGTAATCAGCGACCTTGAAAACCCAGTTATACAAGTTCAAAAACAATGAAAATTCTAAGAGATGGCATTAGTATTCACTAATGTGAACCATTATCAGCGAGCTTGATCCTTCAAATGACGCCTGTCAAAACTTCAGCCATTTATGCTTACGCATTTACAAGTTACATCACTGAGAAGCGACTAACCTCCGAGTTTTTTTTAATATGGAAAAATCTGAGTTTCGAGTTTTGATCAAACACTACTATCTTCGCAAGAAAACGATATCCGAGACCAAGGCCAAGTTGGATAAGTATTACCCGGACTCTGCACCGTCGATTGGAACGATTCATAAGTGGTTTACCGAGTTTCGTTGTGGCCGTACGAGCACAGTTGATGCTGAACGATCTGGGCGCCCAAATGAGGTCACTACACCAGAAAATGTCGAAAAAATCCATGATATGATGTAGAATGATCCTAAAGTGAAATTGAGAGAGATAGCTAATGCTGTAGCCATATCATTGGAACGTGTGGGCTATATCTTGCATTCAGTTTTGGGCATGAAGAAGCTCTGCGCGCGATGGGTGCCGCGTTTGCTCACAGTGGACCAAAAACGAATTCGTGTGACAACTTCCCAGCAGAATTTGGCATTATTTTCGCGTAAGCCGACCGAGTTTTTGCGCCGATTTATAACCATGGATGAAACCTGGATCCACTACTACACTCCTGAGTCAACGCAACAGGCAAAACAGTGGGTTCCACTGGGCCAAAGTGCTCCGAAGCGTCCATAAACGCAACAATGGGTCGGAAAGGTTATGGCCTCCGTATTTTGGGATGCACATGGCATAATATTCGTGGACTATCTTGAAAAAGGTAAGACCATAAGCGGAGCATACTATTGGACAGATTGAAAATCGAAATCGCCGAAAAACGACCGCATTTGCAGAAGAAAAACCGCTTTATCATCACGACAATGCGCCTGTTCATTCATGCTTAGTTGCACAAGCAAAATTGCATGAAATCGGCTTCGAATTGGTTCCTCAGCC
>NC_046663.1:110183190-110197492 GCF_010883055.1 Belonocnema kinseyi
AAAAGTTAGAAAATCGTTGGACTCGCTGTATCGACCTAAAAGGAGAGTATGTTGAAAAATAAAACCGACTTTGGCCAAAAAAGCGTCTCCGTGTTTCATTTTGCAGGGACTTATCAGACTGCCTAATAGGTATCACCTATAGGAAATGACATAGGATCCTGTAAAGGATCCTAAATAGGTTCCTGTATAGGACCCTATATAGGATCCTGTATATGTTTCTGCATGGGACCATATCCAGATGCGCAGTACTATTTTATAGCACTTACGGCTGCGCAGAAGTTTTTTTGGTCCTCCAGGAACATCTAGAGACATATGGACCATTAGGTACCATCAGGTATCATTAGTTAGGTACCATCAGTTAGGCACTATTAGGTACCTTATTAGGGAGTGTCCTATACAGGCACCTATATAGGATCCTATGTGCTTTCCTATAGTTGAAACATATAGCAACCTATCTAGAACCCTGTATAGGATCCTATGTAGGTTCCTATACAGGATCCTATATACGAACCTATATAGGAATTTTCAGTAGGGTTTAGCATTTGGCCAGCTTTTCGCGATTTGGTCCCACTGTGCAGCGGCTCAAAGTAACCTATTGCATGCACGCACGAGATAGCGCACTACGCAGGCGTGTAAATATTCACAAACATTCATTAAAAACATGTATAATAAATCGAAATACTAAGTCGCCCTGAGATATCTGGTTAGATTAGTTCAGATGTTCTACTTTGCTTTTTCTAACTTGAAATTCTATTCTTCTTCTTATTATTATGCAGTTAGATATACAAAATAATTTAATTTTTACATAATCAATTTAAACATAGATAAGATTACTCCGAAATGTATTCTACTCGTATCATATTGGTCCAAGTTATATTTTCTCATAGTTTAAGTGATTGTAAGTGACTTTTAGCTAAATAAAATAAATTATGTTCCAAGTACGCATTATTTGACCTAAACGTTGAATCAAGAACTTTTTCTATTCGATTATATTTTCTACGGAGAATTAATAATGACAAATTTAAAAAAAGAATTCTTTACATTGAATCCAAATATAACATTTCTGGAAGTTTAAAAATGTTAAATTTTTTAAATAAATTACAGTAGTGCAATATATTTAAGTCAAATAAATAAAAAATGTTAAGAGAATGACAACCTAAAACAAGAGTAATGTAAATTTTCTGATTAAAGAGCTTCACTCTTAACTAAGTACACTATGAAACACAATAAAATTAACTAATTTTCTACTGATTCGAACAAATACAATAACAAAATTTGTTCCCATATTAAAACAGAATAATCCATTCAAACCTATATAAAATAGAATCATACAACAGCATTTCTTGAAAATGACTTTTTCTATCAAATTACAATTCTTTGCATATTCTTTTCAAAATATTTCAAAACATACATACTACTGATCAATAACTATTTTGAGGAGAAATGCATTTTTTAACTCTGTCCTAACTCTACTACACATATACTTAGATTCTAGTCATAAAGAATCAATTAAGATTCTCAGATGCTTAATTAATATTGACGTTATCGAAATGTTCTACTTGTAATCACTAAAAAATAAATCTTATTATTGAATTATACAAATTTTATTTTATAAAAATGTTTTCAAAAATGTAAAAATATAGAAAAACTTTGGAATATGGTTTCACTGGGATTGAGAATTCGAGCTTGTGGGTGTGCAAGAGCAAAGCGTTTTTCTTCGTCCGTGCTCTAGTTTAGATATCTAACGGACTGGTTAATTCTGAATTCTTATTTTCCATTAACAGTCATATAAAAAATACTCGAGAATTTAATTTATCGAGATCCTCGAAAAAACTTTGATATTAAAATGACTGAAAAAGTCGAATCTGCAGCTGTACCAGCGGTGGCAACTACTCTGTCCACGTAGACATATTTTAAGAAAATATTTTACGAAAAATAGATTCTCGAGATACCTTGAATATACATTGCCTCATTTGAGTATATTCTTTGCAGATTTAGGAGATTGTGTCTCAGCGAGTATTGTAGCCCGACCTCCCCCCCTTAAACTGTCCACGTGGTATATGGGTGGCCCCTAAGGACATGTAACAGTTCTGTAATTCTCTTCTGTAACTTATATGGAATAGTATGATAGAACTATTATATCAATAGAATGTTACTCGTGTTTCAAGAGCGGAACATGTTGATCACACTATTCTGCAACTCTGCTGATGAAAGAATAAGTAACAGATCTAGAATTCTGTTTTGTAATAAATTTGTAACAGTGTGATAGAACTTTTATGTTCCTAGAATATCACACGTGTTTCAATATCGAAACATTAGTGTCACACTATTCTATGACGCTGTTGCTGTAAGGATACGTAATAGTTCTAGAAATCTGTTCTGTAACCAATATAGAACAGTATGATAGAACTTCTATGTCACTAGAATGTCACACGTGTTCCAATAAGGCAACATGAAGGATACACAGTTCGTGATTTGTAATTTATTGAAAACGTTCCTAGGGCTAGGTAGCCCTCTAAGGAACAGGCAGTTTCTGGTACAAAATTACTTAAATCTAAGGTCCTTAAATGTCGACTAATGACACAGAAGAAATATATACATACATACACACACACGTATATTAAATGCTGGCACAGTAGGAACTCTTAAGGCAGTACAGCTCGGAGCTCTGTACGAACTTTCTATCCGTCGACACAGGTATGAAGCAGTATACGAGGCGATTTTATGCAGTACCGAAAAGCAGTACGGCGCTGAAAAGGGATCGGCCCACGGAGGCGCTGATATTCCAAGTGCGAGCGTGTCCACGCCGAGACCGAAGTAACGAAGACCGTTCTTAAAGGTTCTGGTGTATTTGAATATTAATGATTAAGGAAAATGAAAAATTAGTCAAGGAAAAATCAACGCATTTTGAAAAATGAAATTCTCGGGTACTTTGCCTAATTCTACCGGGAATAACTAGCAAAACATTTCTGGAAACTAAAAGGTATGTACAGTAAGAGGGGGGGGGGGGTAGAAAGAGTTTGTTATGGTTCAGTACAGGGGGAGGAGGTCTCAGAGATGCCCTATAATTCGTCACGTAATTTAAATACAACACCTAAGTTACTTGAACTAGAGGACTTTCACTTTCAGTATGAAAGTGTTAGGTAGTGGCAAAGATATTAGGTCCTAGATACGGCATGAGATTAGTTGCACCACATACCGGTAGTTACCGCTTGGTTCCGCCACATGTTTGTAGAGATGCGACAGGCAGCTATATATTCGATCGCGCCAAATTATAGTGCATTTAAAATCCAAAATGGTAATAATCCAATTTTACTTTTTAAGTGAATGAAAAAATAATTTTAATATATCTTTACAAGATATGTATACTTACACATGGTGATCCAATAGATTGGTGAGCCGAAGATACGAAATTGCTAGTTCTAAAGAGTTGATATTAAAGAACTCTAAAAACATTTTGAAATCAAAATTAGTCCCAAAATGTAGCAAAGAGGTCCTAAAATTTTGAATTCTGGTAAATTAAATATTTTTTCCTACGTGTATTAAGATAGGGGTAATTTTTTTGCATGTAGAATTCTTAGTATAAAATATTCATAACAAATTTGAATTAAAAAGTTTATTTTTTATTAAAATTATATATATTCTGGAAATGAGAAGAAAAGTGAATGTAAAGATTCAGCTAACTTTTATTGAAATTTAAATACACTCAAAAAAATGTCTTGTGATATCAAGCAGAATTGTGGGTAAATATGCACTTACTATTTTTTCTGGTTGGAGTAATCAAAAGACTGAAAATCAAGCTATAATTTTCTTATAGACCAGGAAAAATGTCTTCTGAAATATTGCATATTTTAAATGTTTGTGAATTTAGTGGTACATGCATTTTTTAAGAGCTGGAAAGTCTAAGAAGCATTTTTGAAAGTGAAAGAAATTTACGACTTGCTTCTACAGTTTAGCTAAGGCCATGTTATAAATAAAACCAATTTTTCAAATTGAAATAAGAAGTAACTCAATCCCACAAAAATGTCATTTTTCTTCATAGTCTAAAAATCTAATATTAAGAAAAAATATGGGTTTGTTTGAATTTTTTTATTGGCATTTAATACTACAACTGGACATAAAAATTACCTTAACGTTCGTACAAATATTTAAAGTTTTGAATTTGCTATAATTCAACATTTTTGACCTCATTTCGACACCCAAGGGCTAGGGTCATTTTTGATATCAAAAAGTCATTGAAATATTATATTTCTGTACTTGTGACAACACGTGTTATCTTTTTACGTTTAAATATGAACTATTTCTGTTCTTCTTGGACTTCGTTTTTTGGTCCATCCCAGGCTTTACGTTTCAAACATTAATTTAGTATTTTTGTTGTTTTAATATTTAAGGTGAATACATTTTTTAAACCGCAATCCTAAAAAATAATATAAATCAATGCTAGAAATTTACAGAACTATTATTTACTTTAATAGTCTATTTTTTTCAAGACCTTGACGCCATTTTTATTTTTTATTTATTTGTATATACAGTGAAACTTCTTTAATTCGAACCGCCGATAATTCGAAGTTTTTTGTTGGTCCCTGCCAAAACTCCTATCCTTTCAATGTTAAAAATATTATATAATGCCTTTTCACACATGTCTTTTCAGTCTAATATTTTTTTTATTATTATGTATTATTGTTTATAATTATGATTATAAAATTAAATTATTATTATTAATTTTTTATTTATTAAGATATCGCCTGAAAACGGAATTATTCTATAATTAGAATTTTCGATAATTACAATTTTTTCCGCGCCCCATGCCACTTTCAATTATGGAAGTTTCACTTTTAAATTTTTTCCACCAGTCATGGATAGAAAAATATACTTTCCGGCTAGTCGATTAGGTTTAGGCCGTAGCACGTCGTCTTTGTAGACGACGCTGCCCGTTTCCAAATTTGTAATATCGCAAACATAATTATTTGAAATGGTTTCTTTTAATAAAAAACCTTGCTCTTAAAATTTTTTGTTCGTAAACAAATTTATTTTCTAATAATTTAAATATTTTTGTTTAAAATTGTTTTAAATGAGAATTTGAATAAAAAATGCATTATAAATTAAGGACCTCATTAACAAAAAGAGGTTTATTTGGGAAAAAGAACCACAATCATGCAAAAAACCCGACTTTTTATTTGAAAAGGGCAATAAAAATGTTTATTTCTTCCATAATTTAAAAAAATGAAAGGAATTTCATATTTGAATAAAATGATGAATTTACTTAAAAAATACATTGTCTGGCACTTTGTTGTTAGATTTATTTTAAAGAAAATTCTATACTCCTTTTTAAAGATCTTTATACAAAACCGAAATTTAATTCCGCTTTTTGGTATTTTTTTTATAACTTTCTTCTAACAGCAATTCATAAAATAGTAGACGGTTGGACATAATGTAAAAATTACAATAGAACATGACAGTCAAAACTGTCATCTAGGTACATTAAGTAAAAATTTCTGGACTTAAGAGTCAAATCATAAACAATTAAAAAGTGTAACATTCTATTTTAAATTAGTTTTGAATTTATGGGTTCAATATCGTTACATTGACAACTGTAAGCCTTCTAACTGAATTAGGCTTAAATTAATGGCCTCCAAAATTAGTTAATCCCCAAATACAAATATTTAGAATTCTGCATTTCAATTCAAAACGGTCTAAATTAAATAATTTGAATTGATCAGGTTATACTTGAGGCACATTCAAAATTCAATCAATATTACGGCTTGGGTTTTTAATTCATTAACTCTATGAAAAAGTTTTTCAAATCATAAAATTCGTGAAATTTTTGTTTATCATAACTACACAATTTGAATGTTTAAAATCGCAAATATATTAAAACCGTGCAATTTTAGATTTCTCTAATCATAGAAAGTTTTTGATTTCGAAGGCTTTACTCCTGTTCCAATTTTTCACGAGGTTTGAAATTGAATAATTTGCCCTTTTCAACTTCAAATTATTTATATCCTAAAGCTGCCAACAAATGTATTGCAGAATTATAAGGAATTCCATTTAAAACGTTTAAAATTAAATACTTGAAATTGACATGTTATACTCTAAAGATATTATAAATTTTATAAACACTGAGACTTTCAATTTTAAATTTATAAACTAGTTTCTTTGAATAATAATTATTTGATTTGTTCGCTTCGAAAAGAAAATGATTACATTGTAATTTTAATCATTTTCATTTCAAATTTTTGCTATTTACAACCTTTTCATTTCAAAGGGTTTGAAGTTATGATCGAATTTTCAAAATTGAATAATTTTGAATGAAATAATTATTTAATTGCTGAAATGCTTCTAATTTGTAATAAAATTGTGGAGTAATTAAGTCTTTCCATGCAAAATAGTTATGATTAAGTTTAAACGCTTCTTTACATTTTGACATTGTCGACTTCTGAAAAGTTTCAAAAAAAAAAATTTCAACTATGACTGAACACTTTCCATTTAAGAAGATCCCTGTCTCAAATTTCAAGCGGAAAGGTTTCTAACATTTTTTAATTCAATACTTAAAATACTTACAACTTTAAACTTTTAATTTAAAATAAAAGGAGTTTTAATGCATTTCAAAAAGTAATTCATTCTACCGCCCATAATTTGACGTGATATAAATTAATATATTTTATTACATTTTTCTAAGCTTCTAAGTTATAACAATCCTTTCCCGTAAATAAAGTCACTGTTTTCTGTTCTACATCCAGTAGCCACCCTGACAATTGCTCTAAACATTATTCACATTCCAGACTTTTCTTTGGATTTTGTATACTGTTCATATCAATTTCATTTATTATTAGAATACTGCACAATTTAGAATACTCCTGGTGAGAGGGCTCAGTAAACTATGTGGAGATTATTTTAATATCATTTCTTCTTTAGATCTATTCTTTATTATTATGAGTTAGTTATAATCCTAATTACTTTCCTGAGTTTGTTGTTGAATTTACCTAATTATTATGAAAATAAGGGGGAATTTTTTTTTTATTTCTCCAGTTTATTTGAATACTCTCCATTGTTGAAGCCAAGAAACAATCCACATATCTGCATTCAATAAAACTGTTAATGTGCGTATTGTACATAAACTTGTAATTGTACTTACTAAAAACTAAGAATAAAATATACAATGAAACCAAAGTTTCTTTATGTTCACTACTATATAACCTTTCATTCACTACATACATAATGATTCAAATGATGCTCTATTTATTTACTAAATTGCATGTAAATGTTCAATTCGTGAAATTTGATACAAAAATATTATGTCATTCATAAAAAATGTATTTATTATAAAATTTAACTACAGTTTTATTTTAGTTTAACTAGATTGTACTTAAATTCAGCACCATTTAACACCATTAAACATCTACAATTGTCACTAAACTTTACTTAAATTTAAGCAAAATTTAATTTAAAGTTTGAATATAACTAAATGGTATTTACTTTTTGAAACAGAATTTTGTTGGAACTTATTTACTTAGTATATCGAAAATTTCTCTTTTAAAAGAAACCAGACGAGAAATTAATTTAACTAAAATTTATTTCATTTTTTAATTCACCTCAATTTTATTTAAATTTCGAATTTAGCGAAATTTTATTTCAATTTTTAAGTCAACTAAATTTTGTTGAAATTTCGAATTTAACTAAATTTTATTTAATTTTGACATTTATCTCAATTTCATTTAAATTTTAACTTTAGTTTCAAAAAATAATTTTTGAAATTTCACTAAAATTCTAAATTTCCAACATTCCAAATCAACCATAAAAGAAATTAATTAATTAAAAAAAGTAAATAAATAGTATATGTTTATGCTCTCGTTAATTTTAATATAATTAGGCAATTCAGTGTTTACAACATTGTTGGCATACAGAGCCAGCCGACCGACTCACCTATAGCAAAGATTGCTATAGTGATGGCGAAGGCGAACGCGAGAAACAGAAAATCACATTCGGTTTGGAATTCAACAACTTTCAGTGTACGCCCCGGACCCCACCCCGCCCATTGACGTGTCGATGGACGCGGTTGCCATAGAAACGACGAAAAGTTGAAGATGGCAGCACCTCAACATGATCGAAAATGTGGTTAGATATATGTATCGGCCGTCCCCACCACCAACCCATGTCGTATCTAGGACCTAATATCTTTGGTAGTGGTAATTGAATGGTGCTAATTGTAGTGAGTTTGCAATGGATTCTGAGGTGAGTTGATGGGAAGCGTATGTGAGAGGGTTTTGTGAGTGAGAGATTGTATGTTTGAAAGAATTAAAGTGAAAATTTGTGTAATATTTTGGGAGATTGAGACTTTATTGTGTAGGCTGAGAGGTTGGTTTGATTAGGGTGAGGAGACAGGTGCAGCCGAGTAGAGGCTAAAGGAAAGGTTAGGGAGAGATTAGCACGATAGGGAAACACGAAAGAAATTACGTTGACAGGGTGAGGTAATGCTGGATTGACAGTATCTACGGAGTACGCAGGTTACGTTTTTGATGGATTCAGACGAGAAAGTATTTGCACGGTGAAAAGTGACAAGAAAAGGGTTCCATATAGGAAAACGGTAGAGAGGGAGAGATTGAGGGCGGATAATTTTGGCTCAATCGAACCATTCATAAATAGGAAGAGGGATATGACAGAAAGAGGAAGTAGCGAAGAAAAGAAAGGAATAGGATCCACCCTAAAAAAACCGAAAATGATCAGAGCACCACCAGGGAAAGATCAAAATAGAGAGGAGGAGAAGGACATAGAGTCACAGTTGACGTTGAAAAATTAAAGTTAGAGCAGATGCGTGAATTGATGATAGAGGTAAAACAGATGAATGAAAAAAGGCAGGAAGAAAGAGGAGAGGAAACAAAATGGGAAATTAGGAAAGAAATGGCGGAACTTAAACAAAGGATGCGAAAATGGGAAGAGCTTAGGGTAATTTTAGAAAAAAGGATGAAGACTTTAGAACAAAAATTAGAAAAATAGAATGACCATAAAAAAGGTATAACACTTGGAAAGTAGAATAGTGAATATAGAAAAATCAAAACGGAAGGTTCAAATAGGGGAGAGTGTGAGTATTGAAAGCAAAATGATAAGGAAAGTAGAAAGAAGAATAGAAAAGAAAAAAAAGAGATGAAAGTAAAAGAATCATAGTGATAAAGGATCTAAGATTAGAAGAGAGGGAGTTGAAGGAAGCAGTAAAAAATGTACTAAAAAGGATAGATGCTAAAGTATATAATGCGAAGTGTAGGAAAGGAAACGCAAAAAGGAGAAAAAAAAGTATTAGTGAAACTTAAGAAATGGGAACATAAGAGGGACGTGATCACAAAGAAAAGGTTGTTATGTGGAAGCCCGGAGAGAACAGAGGATGATTTGAAATAGGTAGAAAGGAATATGTAGTATAAGTTGAGGAAAACATCGGAAGAAGAAAGAAGTAAGCGAAAAAGAACGTGGGTTAAGTATGACAGAATACAGCTGGATGGAATATGGTGGGATTGGGACGAAGAAAGAGAAGTTATAGTAAGAAATAAGAAAGAAGAAATATTAAGAAGCAAAAAGAGACGAGAAACGAATGGAGCGAAGAATGAAGGATATGTTACTGGAATATAGCAGGATTAGAGAGATGACAGGGAGTTTAGGAGAAATTCGACACCATGGGATGTAGTAATAATGATGGAGACGTGACTAGATGAAAAGGGTTGGGAAAGAGTAAGAGCAAGCTTACGAAGAGATTACAAATGGCAAGTTCAAAATGCAACGAAGAATGAATCAAAATGGCTGAGCAACGGGAAGAATGGTGACGGGAGTAAGGAAAGAATGTATAGCAGGAAAAGATAAGAAAGAAAAGAAAACACAAAAAGAAGGATTAATAGTAGAAGAGGTAAGAATGGGAGGTGAGAAGTGGAAGAAAGTGGAAGTTTATGTGATCAGTGATATGCAGGAGAAGTCAGAGGACCTGAAAGAAATGATTAAAGAAAATAAAGAAGAGATTAGGCTTATGATAGGTGGAGATTTCAATGTGAGAGCAGGAGATAGAGGAGGAAGGGAATGGGGAATAGAGAGAGGAAGAAAATCCAAAGGTAAGGTACTAAATGGAGAGCGAAAGAAATGGTTGAAGAGTATAGAGGAGTTGGAATGGTTAATCTTAAACGAAAATATAGAGAGTGACGAGGAAGGAGAATATACACTCGCAGGAGGAGAAAGGGGAGCGGTAATTGAATATGTGATAGTATATGATGATATAAAAGACAAAGTCAAGAAACTAGAGGTAGGCGATTATATTAATTCAGATCTCTTTCCCTTAATAGTGACATTAGAGGGAGAAATAAGTATTAGCAATATGAATAAAAAGGGAGCAAAGGTAAAAAGTGTAATAAAGGGGGATTAATCAAGGCAAGGAAAAGAACAGTTTAGAGAAAAGCTCAGATATACTACAATGAGAGAGGGAAATGTGCACGAGGAAATAGAAAAATTTATAGGAGAAATAAGAAGAGGATTAGAGTGCACAAGCAAAAATGAAGTTAGTAAGGGGGGAAATAGAAGTGGATCGGATGAGGATGGTAAAGAGAAAAGAAGAAGGTCAGAGGAATTAAGAAAACGGAGAAAGTAAAAAAGTAATGGGAAAGAATATAGGAGAAAAAAGAAAGAGTATATGAAGTTGTGTGATCAAAAGAAAGAGCAAGAGAAAAAAGGTTTGCGGAAGAGGTGGAGAAGGCTAGCACAGAACTAGAGGTTTGGAATGTGGTAAATAGAGAAGAAAAAGGAAAAGATTAAACCAAGATATTAAGATTGTGGCACGGAAAAAAATATTTTCTGGAATTACTTGGAGGGGTAGAGATAAAAGTTAGGAAAGGAGGAAAATAAGGTAGGGGAACAGATAAGGAGGAAGATATTACAAGGGAGTAAATAGTTAAGGTATGATGAAAGATGGAAAGGCACCTGGTATTGATGGGATTCCAAACGAAGTATGAAAATATAGGAGGACAAAATTAAAGGAATGGGCATGGATAATGTACAATAGAGTATGGAGAGAGAAGGGTTTCTAGAGTTATGAAAGGAAGGAGTAGTGGTGTACATAGTGAAGAAAGGCAAAGGGGAAGAGGTTAAAGATTATAGAGGAGTGACACTAATGCCAACATTGTATAAGGTATATGCAGGATTGGTCAGTTACGCGTAACTCGCATATTTTCTACGTATATTACGTTTTCGCATAATATACGTCAGCAAAAGTAGAAAGCAATTGAAAATAGTAGAAAACTGTTGTAAGTTACGCTTTCAAGTTGGACGACTTACAAAATTAGTATCATCAATGTTGACAACTACATAATCTAATTTTTGAAATATAATAATTATTAATAATTCTGTAGAATGCGTTATAGAATTAAAAATAATAATTATGCCTGGACTGAGAAGAAATACTCAACATTATAGTGTAATCCCATGGAAGGATTTGTTTTTCGAGGGGAAGATAGGACAGAAAATATTTGCAGTGTCATTTGATTCTTTTGATAATAATTATTATGCATATCATTGCATAATATTATATATTTAATTATGTAGGGTCTCCCTAATTATAATCTCACACTGCTTGAACATTTATTTAAATTTAAAGAATTTTTAAATATTGGTATTTGGCGCGCATTTTTTCCTTTCTCGACTTTGATGAATTTTTAGGACAATTGATTCCCCATTTTTCCTTTAGACCTACGCACTGAAAATTTCCATTCGGACGTAATATACGTCAAATCACGTATAAAACTAGAGAGGTTATATACGTGGTAATATATGCGCAGAAAACTACGTATAATACGTGGAGTATTATACGTAAACAACCCTGGGTATATGTGACTGTTTTATCGCAGAGGTTAAAGGAAGAAGTTGATGAAAAAATCCTGGACCTAGGGGTGGCGCGTGTCTCATTAGACTAAGGCGAGATAGAAAAAGTTACGGTGAAAAAGGGTATAACAGAGCAATTATTAAAAAGAGCATCGGAAGTTTTTAGAGAGGCAAAAAGCAGGTAAGGTAGGAGAGTAAGTAGAAAATAGTTTCTGGTTGGTCGAAGGAATGAGGCAAGGATGTCCTCTGAGCCCACTTTTATTTAATATATTAATATCAGACTTGGAAGAAGAAATGAGGAGAAAAGGTAACTTTCAAAGAATGGACGGAAAGATGGGAGGGAATAAAGTTAGAAGAAGTAAAAGAGTTTAAACATGTGGGATATATATTGCAAAGGAGTGGAAATCATAGAGCTCATATAAGAGAAAGGATAAAAAAGCAGCAGGGGTAATAAAACAGATATGGAAATAGGAAAAAAAAGTTTTTAAAAAATTGGAGAGGGAGAAGGTGGTTATTTTATATGCTTGTATGGCCGATATTAGGTTATGAAGCAGAGATATGGGGATGGAAAGAAAGAAAATATATTGAGAGTTTACAAGAAAGATATATAATGTGGACACTAGTGATAGACTGGCGGACGCCAGGGTATATGGTGAGAGAAGAAGCGCAAAGGGAAAATTAATTGTCAGAGCGGGGAAAAGGGCATAAAAATTTGAGACGAAGCTGAGGGAGGGAAAGGGAGGCGAGTTCGCGAGAAAGTTTTGGATGAAGGTAGAAGAGAGCAGAGGGAGGGCGATAGAATTAACGAGATGGAAAGAAGAAAGGAGTGAGTTCTCTAATGCTAAAGGCATAGAAGACGAGACTGGATTAAACTATGAAGAACTGGAAAAAAAGGAGAGGGAAAGACAATTGAGAGAAAGATGAGGGATGATTGAGGAATAAAAATACAATAAATGGTATAAGATGAAAAAAGGAAGGAGTACCAAAGTATTTAAAAAAGGGATTGGCAGAGAGAAGGTGGATTAGAATAGCAATGTTTTAAATTGGGAAACAAGGTAAGGGAGGGGATGTAGTAGGAAAAAGAAGAGAACAGAAAGTATAGAATATATGAATGAGATCAGGAAACTTGGGAGCATGTATGGGAAGAATATACGAGAGGAATGGAAGTTAAGGGATCTGTCAGGAGAATGTGGTAAAGATTTTAGGGGAGGATGGATTAGGAGAAGAATTTATGAAGGAGTTGGAGGCTGCTAGAGGAGTCAATGACAGAGAATGAGAGAATGCATATGAAAAAATGGAAAATTGTAGGTGCAAGTAGAGTGAAAGAAAAAGGAAACGGAACTCGCTTAGATTAGAAGCGTAAAGATTGTAAGTAATGGTTAAGTGATAGCATAAAAGTAGAATAAGATGCATTTGCCTTTACATTATCTCTTCTCTGTCTCTTGCTTGTACTCTCGCTTTGGATCGCGCGCTCGCTCGTTACTAACATGTCTTAAATTGCGCTAGCATAGAAAATAGAAATAAGGATATACATATTATAATTTATGTAAATAGTTGTAAATGATTGTAAATAGTAAGCATAATATTTTATAAAAATATGCTGAGAAAAGATTTTAAGGAATAGAAGTCATTTAAACTCTTAGGGGCACATTATGAATGAAGAAGTTACTTGAACTAGATAAGAATACACCGTCAACAAGGCAAAATATTTCTCAAAATCGGGCCAACCGAGCAGAAAATATTTGTTTAAGGCATTAGCTGGGTACATATAGGTTAGGTAGTTTAGGTAGGGTTCGAATCTCTAGTGAGTGTAATTTTTGAACGGATTGAAGCATGCGATTGTATGTGTAGGAGGCCTTGCGTGAAATTGTGTTATTTGAAACATGATATAAGTACATCAATAATACGAAAACAATTTTTTGTCACATATAGTTATAAAACTGTTACGGAATTATTACAATCCATGCAAACACTTTGTGATGCCGTTATGAAATTGTTATGGATCGATTACAGAACAAATTTACATCGAAACAGTGTTACATACATTTATAAAAAAAATATGTAACCAAATTTACATTTTTTGAGGATGTAATTTTCGAGTTTTGCTATCAGAAGACCAGATATAACTCCGTATAGTGGTGACATCGTAGGTGCACCGTGAATGTGGTTATAATATTTATTTTTGAAAATATAGTATGCATTGTCTAAACAAAATTCATCTAGTTGAAAAAATTCTCCGTGAGAAATTATTAGTATGTTCTCTTGTAATGTACCAGTTTATATTTCGACTTTTCAAGAAATCACTGAGAAACATATACAGTCCACTTTCTCAATAGTATCGCGATGAAGATTATATAAGGGAAATAACTTTTCTCGGAAAGGGGTTCCGTCACCACTGTCACGTTCTTGAGCGCGCACGAATTTAGGAGCCCGTACAATCTTCGCGCAGCATTATTGA
>NC_046663.1:110197592-110201086 GCF_010883055.1 Belonocnema kinseyi
AACGCGTCCTCGGGTTGCGGATAGAGGGTCCCTGTACCAAGGGTTTCTGCTGAATATGGTTACAAAAATAAATAGGCAGTCGCGGGCAATTGTCCAGGGGTGATCCCGAAGGAATTAACCCTCAAGCGGAGGTGTGAAAACCGTGCCGAAAGCTGAATGGCACCTGGGTGAGGTGTCTAGAACGGTGCCTCTGTGATACCGGGCGACCTCTCAGAGTATGCAGCCTTATCCTTGCATGTGGGGCTCTACACGGATGGACGAACCCCTTTCCCTAGCTTCTCGCGGGAACAACAATGACAACACCAAACATAGTTGTAGTAAGTGCGGTTCAAAACAACAGAACGCGCAGGGCTCCCGGCAATGTGTCGGCCAACAATGCCGATCAATCTAGAGCTGGGGGAGCCAATGAAAATGGATTCAATGCGATCGATCGGCGGGATCTCGCGACCTTTGGGTGGACGAAACGACTGAATCACGACTTGCTAGCGTGCTGCGATGCGAGTGTGGACCCTGAACGGGGTTACATGGCACGACTGCATGCTCTGTGGTGCGAGAAACACCCGGAGCTATCGCACTTTTCGCAGCAACGTCTGCGAAACCATGCTCAACTACTCCGAAAAAGGGGCTATGTAAGCGGATTGCCTACTCTACCACAGCTAGAACAAGCCGGCAACAGAGAAAGAGAGGCGACAATAAGACCAACCGCGGGCAGGCACCCAATAGAGGAAGAGCGATGTTTTACGACCCGGAGAAACATCAACACCAAGGTTTCTCTCAAGCCTAAAGATCTGGCTGAAATGGATAACGAGCTTTGTGGACATTTTTCCGGAGAATCCGACCTTTGGGCTATCAATTATTGTGTTCATAATGCAGCGAGAGCTTTGGCTGATGCGAAACGTAAAACCGCATTCAGTGTGTGATTGACTACATCACATGTGGCAGGAATTTTACCGCCAAGGTTCGAAAGTTCGCGCGCGAACTCCGGTCCGTTATCACACACTTAACAAGTCAAAGCTGCTCACCATCGGGCAGCATATTGTTGCGAGAATACGGATACTATCTGACGCTAAGAGAAGTCTAGAGCGGAGGGAGACTTGGGTTAGAGAAAATCAACAGTTTCTCTCTGACCCATCTCGACTCTTCCAAGACCCTTCAGTTACTGTCGAACACCCACCCCAACCAGAGGAGGTTGAAGTGTTTTGGAGAGAAGTTTACGAAGTGCAGCATAGACTGGACGAAGACTCAGAAAATATAAATAGCTTCAAGGAGTTATGTGTTGCCCACATAACACCTTATAAAGAATGCCCACCCATCACTACGGAGGAGGTGAAAAAAGTATTAAGAGGGATGAAGAACTATTCCGCACCGGGACCAGATTGTATCAAAACCTTCTGGTGGAAGAAGATTTCTTCAACCCATCAGCATTTGGCCCGTATTTTCACCTCATATTTGAAGTTGGAAGAGCCGATTCCGGAGTGGTTGTTGGAAGGGCTCATAATACTCCTGCCGAAAATAGGCAACTTAGCTGACCCGAAGAATTACAGGCCAATAACTTGTCTGAACACACTTTATAAGATATTCACAGCTATCCTAAGTGATAGGATTGTTTGGGCAATTGAACCTGTGTGGCAAGAAATATATGAACAATGAGGCTCAAAGAAAGGCGTAGCCGGATGTCGGGAGAACCTGCTCATCGATAGATGTGTCTGCAAAGATGCAGCATTCTACCAGTGTGACCAATCGATGGCCTGGATTGATTATCGGAAAGCTTTCGATTCGACCTCCCATAGACTCATCATCTGTCTTTTGGAAATCTTAAAGGTTCATCCGAAAATAGTTAGGTGCATAGAGAGATTGATGCCGCTTTGGAAAACCAGATTTACTATCTCACCTGGACAAAATCGTGTGACAACCATTAAGACGGGTACTTGTGCAGCAAACCTGCAGATCGAAAGTACAAGGTCACTTATGTATTTTACATGGACGATCTTAAGATCTATGCTAAAAACAAAGAGCAAATACATGTAGTTCCAGGGATTGTCGAACAATAAACTAAGGAATTTGGAATGGAAGTTGGGTTAGACAAATGCGCCAAGGTTTATTTGAAGCGAAGAAAACTTAATGGTATCCCTGAAGATCTTGAGCTCGTTGATAAAAGTGCTATACGACACCTTTGCGCTGAAGAGACTTATACACACCTGGGCGTGCAAAGAGCCGCATTCAGGATTTGACATCTATAAAGGATATAGGTATCTGCAACGAACATGCTTGCCATCCTGGCTCAGATCCCTTGACATCGGGACAAGAAAGCTTATATACATGAACAAAAGAATGCATCTTAAGTCTTCCGTTCCGCGACTGTACATCTCACGCCGTCAAGGTAGTTGCGGAATATTAAGTCTTGAATGTCTTTACAACAGGATTATTTTGGGTACAGGACATAGAGTTGTAAATAGAAGAGACCCTCTTCTTCAAATGGTCAGGAATCACGAAGAAGTGGACGAAGGAGCGTTTCTGTACAAAGCTGCGGAGAAGGTTGCTGAAACACTCGGACTCACTTCTGAAAGCCCGGATTAAGAAAGCACTAGAGAAAAACTTTCGTGAACAGCTTCTCGATAAGAGGATGCACGGTATCTTTCACAGTAATGTGAAAGATCAGTCAATGTCTTATGAGCTAACGTTTGCTTTCCTTAAATCGCCCGGATTGAAGTCTGATACGGAGGGTTTCGTTTTTGCATGTCAAGACGGTGTCATTTCCACCTTAACATACCGTCGCCACATTTTGAGCCAAGACATTCCTGATGATAACTGCAGGGCGTGCCATGAACACCCCGAAAATTTAGCTCACATACTATCTAGCTGTCCAACTCACTCGGGAACGACCTACATTCAAAGGCACAATGCGTCACTAAGAGTGCTTTATTACCATCTTTGTTACTCTTACGGCATTAACCTTAATATCGCTCCTCTAAATGCTCCTAGGGAAATCGAGTCAAGTCGAGAATGGGAAATGCCGCATATACTGGAACTTTATATTCTCGACAATTGTTTCTGTTGCTCACTCGAGGCCTGACATGGTTCTTCTTCACTTCGAGAAGCGAACCATGTTCGTTATCGAATTTTTGGCACCAGCTGACAAAAACATCATAACCAAGGAGAATGAAAAAAAAAGAAGTATCGAGACCTTATAAGGGAGTTGCAACGATTGTACTCGGAATATTCTGTTAAACTAATCGTGCTTATTATCGGCGCTTTTGGAGGTACCAAGCTTTCACTTGCTAATGGCCTAAAAAGCATCCCTGCGTGTCAACAATATGCTAAAACACTTGCGGGAAAAATGCAGATGGCGGTAGTCCTTGGGTCGCTCCGTGTTCTAAGGGTACACAAGGCTTTTGCTGGATCGTCGTATTGATTCCTTTACTGACTGTAATCTCCTATCTCACGGTCGTGAGAAGTGGTTGTGGCTGAAATTTTACAGCGATTTTGCTGGGAGC
>NC_046663.1:110201186-110204009 GCF_010883055.1 Belonocnema kinseyi
TATCGGCAAGATGGGTGCCGCGTTTGCTCTCAGCTGAGAATAAACGCAATAGAGTGGTCGCCTCTGAGGCTCTTTTGGCGCGCATAAGTCGGAATCGTGAGCGATGGATGTGGTGGATGTGGTGGTGGTGATGATGAAGGTGGATGTGGTGTATCTCTTGCTTGATCAAACATCACTCAAAATTGGTTAACATATACGAGGGATAGGACATGTTTTAGGCATGTTTTAAAAAAGAAAATGAAAATTATATGCTTTAAGATGTAAAGTTGTTGACCCGAGTGTAATAATGTTCTTCTAGATGGAAGTTAAAGTATTAGTCAATTACTGTTCATGTGATAAGTGTGTGTTTTTTCAATGTCAACAATAATTTCAATGTTTATTGAAGTCCGCCCAGCAGACGGAGTCAATTCAGTAATTGACTGACATCTTAACTTCTGTCTACAAGAATACTTTTCAATGAAGTTGTAAGTTAGGTTATGAGTTTAGATTCTGGCAGCTTGAGAGGAGTGAATTCATCACACTCACTCTCGTCATACCCAGTTAATTTGACTGAATGATTTTATGCTTTTTTCCATAAGTACATTTGATGCCTAATCAGTGCGTCGTCTCGGGAATAGACTTTTAGTTAATATTGACACGTAAAAATCATGCTTATAGACGTGTCTATGGTGGTAGTGGCTATGGTGATAGTGGTGGTTGCAGTTCAATGTCGAAGTTAAGTCAAATTAACATTTAAGTAACTTCAAATCAACGTTGAAGTAACGTTAAATCAACGTTAATGTAACGTTAAATCAACTTTTAAGTAACGTTTAATTAATATTGTAGTAACGTTGAATCCACGTTGCACAGAATGTGCACAGGTTGTGGTGGGTTACTCAATTTATTTCATTTACTTAATGTACTTCAGTTACTTAATGTATGTATATATAAAAGCTGCCTTACATAGTTCCTCAATAACAGAGAGAATTTCATTGGTAAAATTCTCTTTGCCTGCAGTCTGCAAAGTCAGAAGCAAACGACGACGATCAACGAGCACGATAGGATCATCATAGGAGGGACAGTTTGTTGCTAGGCTTTTTCTCAATACCTCACATTGGGATACAGAACTATAGCCTTTACAGTATAATTTACGTGGAAACAATTACGCAACAATTTCCTTATGTTTAAAATTATTGCTAATACAAATAGGTTTAGAGGGACTGTAATGCTTCTTGTGAGCGTTTATGTTGATGAGAATTTCTTTATACCACCTTGATCAAAAAGTTCCAGGACTTTATTTTTAAAATAAAAAATACAAGTTTATTCATCATAGTCGATATTGTCCCCTAGAAAGTACTCCTCATCGACTGCAACGCACTTATTCCAGTGCATGATCCAAGCCTCGAAAAAATTTTATAATCGTTACATTGAAGGGAACAATATCGATTATGATGAATAAACTTGTATTTTTGAAATTAAAATTAAAGTCATAAATTTTTTTGTTCAAGTTGGTAGTTATTTAGGTCGCTCGAGCTTATGTAAGACTCCTAAGGTGCCTATCTAAATAATAATTCGAGAAGTACAATAGTCGTACAGTGTACTTCATATGCAAATATTGTTTTCGGTTTTGACTGAGTATCCTTAGTAAATTGTTGGTGTGACACTAATAATTATCAGCAGGCTCTGTTGCAGTATCTCCTTCGACCACTGTTATATCTAACTGCCCTAAAGCATCTTCTTTATCATCATCAACAGTCATAAATGATGCGTTCTCATCATCATTATCATCATCGTCATCCTCTTGTTCAATTTCTTCAGGTAATAATTATTGGACTTCATCGTTTATTTCAAGTGGTGTTGGCTTAATTTCAGACATTGATTCAGGCAAAACTTGATTAACTTTTTCATTAGTAGACTTTTTAATAATGTTTACTAGTGTCTGCAGTGGTGTCAATATAGGTTTGGACGTTTCATTTAACACACTTTCGTTTTAGGATTCACACCTTCCCAGTGGGTACACTTGGCTTCAAGTCATCCTAAAGACGTCTTTTTGTGGACGTCCTTAGGCTTTTACAAAAATTCGTCATGAGGTCGTAATAAAGACTTTATAATCTAGTCCCATAAAGTATATCTTAAAGATGTAATCAGTACGGCTTGAGGATGTCTTAAAAGGTCCTATGTCTGGTATTTCGTCGTCTTAAGGATGCCTTAAAAGGATATCCAGGGGATAATGTCGTAATGATGTTCCTAGGACATCTTTGAGGCATCTTGTATAAGATTATCATTATTCGAAATCAACCCAAATTCAAAGTATTTCTATATTTTTCTCTCACAAGACTTGAAGGCATCAATGATCTGAAATATTACAAAAAACTGATTGAGACTTAATTTTTAAGATTTATTTTTTAAAGTTCAACTTAGAAATATTTCGGCTATCAGATTTCTCTAAGTTTTATTGTGAAAATGTGAACGAAACCAAAAACATCCTCTGGAGTAAGCCCGAAACTGTTCTAAAAGTGGAAAAACTGTTTTATCATGATTTTGTAAATTACACGGAGATATCATAAAGTCATCATAAAGGCACCATGAAGGCATCCTATGTGATTTCCGTTAAAAGTTTAAGTCCAATACGCATAGGAGTTGCACTAGGTTATGGGTGAAATATGAAATACCACAACCCTAAAATCGGTAAAGTGGTCTTTTTTAGGACAATAATGAGTCCCTTACTAGGATTGCCTGAAAAACTATAATATACAGGATACATTACGATTCGAATTAGGAAATTCTGCTAAATTAAAAGAATCAAATTTCTTAATGAAGTACTGTTGAGGGGGGGGGGGGGGG
>NC_046663.1:110204216-110207623 GCF_010883055.1 Belonocnema kinseyi
CCCCCCCCCCCAGTTTTTGTCAAATGTCCACGTTTTGAGACCCCCTGAATCCGAAAAACAGGTTTTTACGAATGTTTCTGTCTGTCCTTCCGTGGATGGTTTTTTTTTGTTAGCATGATAACTTTCGAAAGAATTGACTGATTGGAATTCCTTTGGTGAATTCTTTTACTATCTTAAAACGAAGGTCAAGTTCGTTAGACAGCCATTTTGGATACAAATTCAAAAAGTGAGCGTATTTTGAATTTTTTTGAGGCCACTTTTTCAAAATTCAATAATTTCCTGTACGGATATTCATATATCCTGATATATGATATATTCATACATGAATATATATTCATATATTCATACGAAGGTGAACTTTTTTAAGGAATGCAATACTTTTATTAGGGATGTCTTGAGGACATCCTGCGGACGTCCTTAGGATGTTATCAAGGACGTCCTGAGAACAAACTACGGAGTCCTCAGGATGTTATCAAGGATCACGGTATGCCTAAACGAACTTTAAATGGGGGTGAGCAGAGACGTCTCATGTTATTTTTTGGGTTTCGTTCTAAAATTCTTCAGAAACAATTTCCAAGAAAAATTAAAATCACTCGTAGAGTCGTTTTTTATTTTTGCTTTTTTTAATTTCAATTTTTTAAGTAATCTGAAAAAAAAGATTTATTTTCGAAATAAGTTATGTTTAAAGTATAAAAATGATATTCATTACTCTTTTTAATAAAAATCTTGTATAAGTGTATTTTTATATAATTTTTAATGTATCTAACTTTATAGCAACGTAAAGAAACACTTTTAACATAAATTATGTAGCAATGAAGTTTAAAAGTAATATGTTCAAAAAAATGAAAAGTAAACATGTTGACTTCGTTATGGTGGGAAGAAATGTGGGGGAGGGGGGTGGTGAATTTTTCTACGTAACACTTTCGTGGTATCCCTTTTTAAAAAATATTTTCTGAAGTTTTTGTTGAGAAACCTTTAATTTTGTTGAAAATTCTCTAATTTCGTTGGAATATCACCTATTTAGTTGAAAGTTCGTTATGTTCAAAATTATTTAATTTTATTGAAAACTCTTTGATTTTGTTGAAATATCGTTAATTATATTCAAAAGTTATCAATTTTGTTAAGAATTGCATATTGTTTTTGAGAAGTCTTGAAATTTTCAAATTTCAGTATTTTATAATTTCAGTATATTGTTAGTTAGCGGGATCTTTCAATTTCAGGATTTTTAAATATAATTTCGGGATTATTGAATTTTTGTACTTCTAAATTATGGGATTTTCGAATTATGGGAATTCAATTTTCGAAATTTTTATAACTCCAGAAATTTTAATTTCAACATTTTTATTTCCATTCGGGAATTCAAAATTTCGTGAATGTTCCATTTTTGGGACTTCATTTTCTGAAAAATTTCTATTCTGGTTGTTTTTAAATTCTCATCGTAATGAGAAGGAATTGGTATTGTGTAAAACTTAACATCGTCGGTTTTCATCAAATCTCTACGTTTTGAGACTCCCTGAGTCAGAAAAAACTATTTTTATAAAGGTGTCTGTCTGTTTGCTTGTCTGTAGTCTGTAGTATTCTGTAGGCACGATAACTTTCGAAACATTGATCAGATTGAATTCTGCTTCGGCACAATTTTCCAGGACCCAAAAAGAAAGAACAACTTCGTCAACCAGCCATTTTGTACAAAAAGTCAATGATTGCGAATATTTGCAAAATTTTCGCAACTATGTTTTTTCCAGATTTAAAAATTCTATTAACGGTTTTCCAAAGAACTTTGAAACACGGACAATTTATTCATATAAAGAAAAGTCAGGAGCAAATAAATGTTTCTTTCGGGAAGCCTTACAATATTATCATAACAACTTTTTAAACATAACGGCTTTTGAAAATTCTATGTATGGTTTTCCGTAGTACTCAGAAACACGAACAATTTACCTGAACGTTTTTTTTCGATATAAATGAAATTATTAAAGGTATAGCATTTCTAAACGCCCAAAAAACAAACGATAATTAACATTTTAAGTCAAGCAACGCACGATATGAAAATAGTCGGTGGAAAAAATGTTGCTTTTTTAAAGTGCTACAATATTATTCTGTTGCAACACTGAATTTCATACTCCTAATGGCTCGCATTATACTCACAAGGTCGTAGGACATATAAAGACGTTTTTACGATGTCCTTTTGATGTCCTGGTGCCCACAGGGAGGTCTTTCACTTTTTAACGTAAAAAAATTAATCATGTCTCTTATAGGTCTTTTTTGGCGTCTTTAGGACCAGCCCTGCGGACATCTTTGGGACAACTTAAGGCCATACATAGAACGTCTTTAGGACGACCTAAAGTTGTCTTTATAACAATCCTGGGACTTAGAGGTTGATGTCCAAGAATGTCCCAGGACATGTAAAGACGTCCTAAGGACGTCTTCAGGATGTTCCGGTGCCCACTGGGTTTTAGCATTTAATGCTTCGGTTGTATCGCATTGCTTGTTTTAACAATTTAACGTAGAGTATCCACCTGCTTCCTTAAATTCATGTTGATGTGGATGCAGCTGAATTAATACTGTTGAACTGCTTTCACTACGTTTCTATTTGTAGAAATAAGGCAGACGAAGGTTCATCACCACCACGACTAGTTGAGGAGCAAATTTTCATTCAGTACTCTAAAATCAAAGTATATATGTATTCGTTCCATGCCTTTCTTCAACCACTTTAATCCCCAACACCTCCATCAACCCCGACACCATAACCACCACATCCTCCACCATCACTTTCCACATTGCTTTATGCAGACCTCTGAGAAACTTCAGCGATGTAATTTTATGACAGCTGTGGCTTGTAAACTTTCCTCAGCGATAAGTTGATTTTCAAATTTCGCATGCATTCAGCATTTTTAAAAATCTCGCTCTTCAGCGAACTGCAGTGACCGAATTTTACTTCAAGGCAACGATTGATATCAAAGATAACGATGGTTTGCAATACGATTTCAGCGCTGGAGGCACACACATCGTTGGGTTGCATTTTCAAATTTCGTGCGATCTCATTCTATTAGCACTAGATGAATAAGCATTTTATCTATATTAGGTAGATGTGTCTAGAAGCTTTGAGAATCGCCTAGATCACATAGGTAAACTATGTTTCAAGAAATTTCGAGAACTCTGTGGATTCCCCGATCTCAGTAAAACTTGCGTATCAGGGTCTGTATGTGTTTCCTTATTTCCATCGACATTAGGTAAATAAGCATTTTACCCATGAGTAATATTTATATACATGTTTTACTCCTATATAGCTAACGCCCTGGCAGATTTTTGGGAAAAAATAGAGTACAGACGTGTATTTCTCGTTCACTCAGCGCACAGTACGTTGACAGCATTGCACTTCCGGCATGAACCGCGGGAGGGTTCAAAAA